>NW_005187472.1:2579736-2591456 GCF_000239375.1 Pundamilia nyererei
TATATATATATGGGAATGCTATACTTGCTACACATTTAAATCACCTTGTTATTTAGACATAGATTATGTTTTAACAAATTTTTACAGAGGAAAACTATTTTTAATGAGTCATTAACATGATAAAGTCCTGATGGCAATATTTTATGGAAGCTTGTGTTTTTGGATTGTGGCTTTCTGTTTCTGGAGTGCGTAATACCATAATTATTTTTCAGTGTAGGAATGATGGGTTTTTTTCCACAATATGATAACAACTTTAAACCATAATGATGGTTGCTAAACTGTTCCTTTAGTTTTCTGGGAACATGAACAAGGAAAAGTATGTCAAAGTATGTGTCATTTCAAAGTTGTGGACCAAGGTTGAGTGAACACCACCCCACTGAGCATTATCTATTATAATTTTGGAGTGTCCAGTCAGACCCCATCAGAGGGATCAAAAGCCCCATGCTGTCCTTGCATCAGTTCTTGTCACATCTTCTGTTTTCATGTCCTTTCATTTCTTTTCTATACAGCCCTCTCTGTCTGAGTAAGTATGAAATGACTTTGGGGAGATAATGAATCAGCATTTGAGAGATGCACCTGCTGATACTGTAGGTCTTGAAGTTTTCATTGCATTATCAGTAATTTCCTTGTTTAACTTTCTTTGATACATATCGTTACACAGGGACAACTACAGCTTGACGTGATTGATATATATGGTGTTAATAGAGTTCATTGTGCACCATGCATGTAATTTAATTCCACCATTGAGTCCTAATGGACACAAACACAAAGGTGGAGGTGTATGGTGAAATGACCAAGCAAGAATAAAGTGTCACCCAGACCTTGCATGTTACCTTTTGGAACAATAAGTGAAATAACGAATTTATCCCAGACTCCATTTAATATCCATTAACAGAGTCCCTCCATAGCCAGAGAGTCCATATCAATTTATTGGATTGTTTAATGTAATCATGCATAATGCAGGAGGATTAATTGGAAATGGCTGCACCAAGAAAGGACCAATGCATTAAGGAGCTACTTAGAATCAAAAGAGGATTTGTTAAATGGTCCTTCAGTCTTGAGATACTGGTAAATTAATTCAATAGAAGGAGAGAGAGATACACTTTTTGTAGGGGTACAGTACCTGACTGAAAGATTAATATCTTGACTTTTTTTGGTAGATACAGAAGTCTTTGGAGAATTTTAACCAGTGTTTGTGCCTAGAGCAGAGTTCAGCGATTTTACAACAAGTGACACATAGAAATGAAAACAAAATCGCACTATTTTATAAAGTGCAAACTGAAACAGAAAACTCTTTGAGGTGCTGAACCGTTGAAGCTCAGATTTCTAATAAGGTCTTTGTAACATTTCATTTTCGTGTGTAACCGTGAGCAAATTTCAGTCAGACAAATGTATGTGGTGGTTAAAAGCAAGCTGCACCAGATGTCAGAGTGTAATTGAATTCATTTCCAACTTCATTAATAGGTTTCCGAACGTGATTAACTAAGGTTACGTTTTAAACTGGAATTACACGGCATATGGCTCACGAAAGCACAATCTTTCATCTTCCAGGTTTTTATGTCCACATCATTACAAACGTCCCTGTAGGTGAGAACATTGGAGCATTAGCTGGCCATCCTTTGTTTGAAATAAAAAAAGATTTTTTGACCTCTGTTACCATGCAGTTGTGTGATCTCTATTCAGAGTAGACGCCATTATCATAACACATCAAGCAGACTGACAGAGTGTCCTGCCCTGGTGTGATGCATTCCTGTTTGAATAGCGTAACCCATCCTGGGAGAAAATACCTACTTTTTTATGATGTTAACACTAAATGTAGTTTTTTTCTTAATTTTCCTGTGCCTGACCTTTTAGAATACAGCCTTGCTCAAAACTCTCATTAGCATTATTCTGGAACTAGCCAACATAATGACTTGGCTTCTCATTAGTTTGAGTCCGTTTGCCAAGTGCAGAAACAACTCAAGCTAAACCGGTTGGACAGTTATTATCACCCCAGTTGGTCATACTTGTTTTGTTCCATGCTGAAATACAAAGCCTGTTTGGGGAATTTTAAACTTTGTGTGTATCACAAAGCAGTCTCCTGACAGCATCAGCCAGTTAAAACGAAATGGAACTCATAATAATATGCACACAGAGAAGGAGGGAGAGATTTTAGAAAGGACAGCGTTCGACTCACCATCACAGTCTGACAAGCAGACAATTATTTGCAAGTGAAATAGGGCATGTCGGAGAGGATTTCAAGAAAAATTATGGTGAAATTAATTACAAAGGTTAAGTGCACAATGAGTAAAATAAAAGCCGGGGTCACAGAAGAAGAGAATGTGATTACGGTGATTAATTTGGGAGATTAGGAAGTGCTTAGCCTATGTATGGCATTTTGGGGTTAACTACTTTGAGAATTTATCACAGAAAATGGTGAATTGTAACCACAGGTTGTGACCGAGGTGGCATCTATTGTTGGTTTAATGATTAGCTGTCATAGGAGTTCTTTATGAAAGCCACAAACAAGCAGATCATAAAGGTATCCCTGAAGAAGATAAGCAGTATCAATAAAATGCATCTAAAGAAGCATTTAAATTGAGAAATAACAGCATTAAAGTATATAGGAAATACGATTTGAAAGGGGTCACTGACTCTGTTAACCTCTTTGCCTCAAGCAACTTTTCTTAGCTTCATAGCTCCTTAAAACCTCTGCCCGACGATGTCAGGCCACATATGAGCTTGTATTCGACTCAGATTTCAAATAGTATGAACACAAGCCGTAGATTACCTAAAAGTAAGCTCTTAAAGTCCACTCAAATACTCTGGAAGATGGTACAAAGACACTGAAACAGTTATGATGCAGTGACTTCTCTTGGTTTTTGGTGAAAGCCTGAGTTCTGCAGAATCTGGAGCCAGTTATTTGTTTGAAGCAGGACATGCGACATGTGAGAAATGAGGAGATGAAGGCATGTAAACAGCACTAAAACATACAAAACTAAATAAAATACATATTATGGAGTGCATGCAAAGAATCTACCTATATAGTATTTGTTCTAACAAAATTGCTTATGCATAAAACCCCCAAAAAACAAATGGAAGGAATCATTCAGGATAGAGTTACTGAATGAAAGATTCTGGGTCTGGATACTGTAACGAGTTGGTTACAGCCTGTGCCTGGCTTGTGAAAGCAGTGTCCATCTATTGTCAGGTGTTTTCTTATTCCAGCTCAAGAAAAAAAATGACAAAAATGTGTGAACCAAAAACATTTTGACTCCTTGAAGAGTGAGCATGTTCCTCTGTTTCTGGCGAAAGAGAGGATGTTTAAATGTCCTCTCACTTCCTCACATGGTTAGCAGATGTCTGATATTTCAGTGTTATTCCTAACAGACACACTGTGTTGACTCATTTATTCAGTTATTTGGAGGAAAACACCCCATCCCGTGAGCCTTTAAGGCTGTGCCAGTTGATGACATTTTCAAGGGTTACAGATTGGGAGTGGATAAAACCCCCTCTGAGCTTCTCTGCACACTTAATGTCTTGAAATGAAGATGTTTCAGTGTCTCCAAGGCAGAGTGTTAGTTCAGCATACAGTTACAACCACTACATTTTACTCACTGCATCACTGCTGAACTTTAGCCAAACAGCAGTTGTTGCAAATATATTATATGGACAGCAACTTGGAAATCAAACTTGAATTAAAATAAAAGATGGATGTATCCACCAGGAAGAGAACCATTGGTTTGTAAAACCTGACAGGACTCACAGGAATGCAGACTTTATGTTTACCCACCAAAAATTCGAATTAAAATGTATTTACTTGACTTGAATATATTTAATATAAATCATGAACAGAGAAAAACAAAGAAGATTAAAAAAATGTATCTCTATTTGCTGTTCCCTTTATCATAAATGCACAACTTTAACCCCACATATAGTATTATAACGGTTTAAAATGACTTTTGTCACATGTGGGAATCCTAAGATTTGTTCTAGTGCTGCAGCATGGGTGAAATAATTAAGTCACAATATTTTCTATTGAGAGCTGCAGTAGATTTACTTTCTGGACAGACTGTGATCAATTGACATCTGCTGCTCCTGCTACTCTGAGGTTTACTGCTCTTTGTGTATTCATGCAGTTCATCAAGATATGCGCATATATTTCATGTACAATATACTGTTTGCATAAAGGTGGAATTCAGTGGATGAATCTAAGCATCATCAGCTTTAAATTCAAACTGATCTGATGAACAGATCTGCTCTGCCCCTGTGCAAATTCACCACAGTACTGCAAACTGTCAGGAGTAGTGTCGTGGATGAGAGAAGGAGGACCCAAACGCTGGACTCACAGGCAGGTAGGTGAAGGTGGATGTTTATTGCTGAAGGAGTGAACAAACAGTACAGAGGTAGGAAATGGTTGGCTGAATGAATGAATGAATGAATGAATGAATGATCAAAGGACTGACTGGCTGGCTGGTTGACGAACTGAACATACGGACGACATTAACATCAATGACACGACAGTGAACGAGTAGAAACAGAGGGCTTAAATACACAGACTGATGAGGATGATAATGAGAGACCGGTGAGTACACAGCTAAACATAATCTGGCTAATGACACAAGACGAGCTGACACAGGAAAAGCAGGAAGTGAACACATGGAAGTGGCAAAATAAACTGAACATGAACAAAACTGAAAACACTGGGTCACCGACCCAGTAACCCTGACACAAACGAATCAGTTTTAGTCTGGTATTTTCATGGAATGTCACATTAAAATATCTCAAATAAAACGATGGCAGTACATGCAAACTATAAATTTCCAGTTTATCAAAGGTCACTGAGCAGTCCTTTAAAAAAAATCTTCTCTCATTTTTCTCTTTTTCCTACATCTTTGAAGTGAAGTTATCTCTGATTCTTTTATCTTGCTGGGAAATGAAAGCAACTATAACTTTAGCTAGCAAACATACCGTGGTCCAGACTGCACAGAAACAGTTTGTGTGTTTGCTGATATTTGTTGAGCTGTAAGAAATGTTGCATTTTGAATTACCTGCCATTTAAAAATGTTACATCCTTTGTAGTGATAAGGTTTTCAGTTATTCTCTTCTTGGTAAAGTAGTTTTGCTGCTCAAGCTGTTATACACTTTAAAACGAATCCTAAGCAAGCAATGTAGCTTTCTTAGGATTTGGACTTGGTAAATAGCTCCAAATTTTTCTTTCCCTGCAGTCTGAGCATTGCACAGCATACTGCCTTTTCCTGCAAAAGAGACATTACAATTAATTAGCATGCATGTCAAAACACTAGCAATGGGCATTTCTTCCTACTGGTGCTCTCTCATACACAACTAACAGCGTTCACCTGTGGGAACCAAGTGAGGACTTCATTCATGGCTCATACTGGGCATGGCTGTGCAGAGCAGGTTGGGGGATAATAACTCTGCGTGCGTTTTTACTTTCTTGGTGAAATTCCCCACTGGCTGGTCAAACTCACAGCTTGTGACTCCATGTGTGTCAGAGGAGACATTTGGTGATTTAAATTCTCAACAGGGGGTGGAGACAATTAGCAGTGATAGCTAAGCATGGGAGGACTACTCCAAAATGTTAGAAAATGGGCTTTAAAAGAGTGAAATTTGATATATAATTCATGCATTAATAACACTAATGAACAGAAAATGAATAGAAATGTATGATGCTTTTCGTACCTTTAAAATAATGAAGTTAGAGGACATGCAGGAGGATGCTAAGGTAGCTTTGGTTAGCATCCGGTATCTGCCAAAAGAATGAGAAGAAAAGGCAATTGGGGTATGTACAAGCAGTCTCTACTACCCAGAAACCCAAGTTTCAAAGTGCTTCTTTGGGTAGCTGCTTCTAATTTTGGCTCTGAGTCTATGTCCCCCAACACGGTCACCTCAGGCACACAGCTGTGAGCACAAAAAGCCCATCCAGCTGTTCCAACCTTCTGTTTTCCAGTGGTAGCCAATTAGAAGAAAGATAGCTTCAAATAAGGAGGGAAGGGAGCAGCAGCTGGTTTGGAAAGAGTTTGAAAAGAGCATAACTCTTCAGCTTTATATGAACAGTTTTACTGATAACATTTTTTTTAAATACATAGCAAACATGTTAAGACGTTATTCAAGTATTGGGCCCCTCCAATCGTCTGACCGGGGACTTTGAACAGCCCCATGCTTTTATTTTAATCCAGATGTGAAAACACTTTTGAGCGTGTAATACCTAAACTTTGGAACAGTCTTCCACATGAGCTCGACTAAATACGTGCTTTATTTTAAACGGGTGCTGAAAACTCTTCAGCTTTTCCTGAACATTTCACTCATTAATCTTGGCTATAGTTCACATCTAATGTGTGTAGGAAAATCTGTGTATGAATGAATGGATGGCTGTATATTTAAGATGAAATACAACTAAATTTTCAATGGCAAGGGGTAAATATGGCTTTAAAGAGGCACAAGAATAGTGTCAATAAAAAGAATTACGAAAAACAACAGGAAGCATTGCCTTGTTCTTATTCCTGCAGGTAAAGTGCCGACATCAGTGACTTGATGTTTGGGATTTAGCTGTGTTTATATGTACCGGGGTAAATCTACACTTCTCTAATGTAAGTTTTATCTAAACTGTGAAGCACTTTGTAACTGTTTAAATAAAGAAAGTGTGATACAAATAAAGGTATTATTATCATCATTATTTTCATGGCAAATGTCACAGCTGAGAGCGCAGAGGCTGGAGTTTCCATGTAATTACCAGCACATGGTCACTCGGGAGGACCAGATTCAACCTGCCACTCTTTGGTCATAACTGATATTGAATGGCTTTTACCGCCTGGACAGAGAAAAACCTGTTTCTTTGCCTCTGTGAGCAGATGGCCACAGGATGGTGGAGCATGTTGTTATTATTCAAAATACCGCACAGAGAATGTGGAATGCCAGAAGCTTTTTTACCCACCAGGAGAGCTGGAAGAGAGATCACAAATATTTCTGTGAGGATTTGGGGCATTTGTGCTTCATAACGGTAACCTCCTGTCAAACGCTGAGGAAAAAGCTGCCAACTTTTGACATTTGCTGGATGAAAGGGTTTTTTTTTTCTGCTCAAGGACTGTCTAACTTAAAAAACTAAACGCTGAAGATGTTTCTTGAGATTCTGTTCACACTCTGTTTAAATGCTCCGAAGACGTCTGCAAATGAAAGAGATATTCATGTCAAAATGACTTGGAGCTTTCTAAGTTTCATTTTGCCCTTTCCCAGAGGTTGGGTGAATTTTACTTAAGGAGAAAAAGGCATGTTGAGTCAAGGGTGGAGCACAAAAGTTATCCATAAAAATTTCTGCAAGTCTTTGAAAGTGAGTTTTAGTCTCTGCAACTCTTAGAGAAGGGAGATGAGAGCTATTGATGTGTATATTTGTCCTATTTTGGACAGTATCATTTTTTCTTTCAAGAAATAAAGAAGACAGATAATTTTCCACAGAGTGAGTTAAAGATGATTTATTCGACTGAGTTTGAGTTTGCGGTAAGAATTTTATTACTTGATGCTGCACAGAAGAGTTTCATTTTATGCCACTTTTCTGTAAATAGCATGAACAACCACTAAGCTAATGCATCTTGTTAGCTTGGTGTTAGAGTTAATTATACATAATTTGACTCCTTGTAGAGTGAGCATGCTCAAACAACCCACTGAAGAAGGTGAAAATGAATAAAGGCCAATGTTATGACTAAAGACATTATAATAAGAAGAATGTTTATGATTTAAATTGCCAAACCTGTTGAGCTCATATTGATCCATTTATGTTGACTAATAATTACTGTAGTTTAAATCATGCATCTCTGTATGTGACCGAGGCATAATTTGGTGCTCTCGCACTGACAGCCCATAACCTCTCCTTTAATGCTAGAAGTGAAAAATACACTCCCCGGTGTCTAACCCACTGTATCTGCACAGAGGTGGAAACAGCTGTACCTATACTGCTGTTCAATTTACAGCACACAATTAGCAAAAGCAATACTGGGTGGATGTGCTGAAACATTAACCCACCCTAACCTTTTACCTCCATCACCAGTTGCAACCACCAGGCTTAATAACTTTTCTGCCAGAAATCCTGTGTTTGACGTTGAAACGCTGAGTTTTTTTTTTATTTTTTTCTGCTTCCCGAAGGGAGAGAATATGCAACCTGTTGTGTTTGTTTGTTTCTCTGTGTGTTCATTAGTAGTCTAGCCTGCACAGTTTTCAAGATATCATATTGTGTGATGGTAGATACCAACAACAAATGTGAAAATCAGTAAAAACTTTATGTTACCCACAATTTTTATACATCGTCTTCACACTTCACAGGAATATACTAAGTCTTGTGAAACATGAGTATTTTGGTTGGCTAAGAATTTGACCTTGAACTCCATTGTTAGTGTCACAGGTCAAAGTTGAAAAAGATTTTCAAGAAATCATAATATAATGATATATATGTACGACGCACCTTTTATTTTTAAATATAACAGCCTACGAAGTCACGATGATGCCATAACAAGCATATTGTCCTTGCTCTGTGAGGGGAGTTGCACTGTCTGAGTGCGCTTCTTCTTTAACATATGCACGTCTCTGGATGTTGCAGCGTGGACACTACATGTTTTGGCTCATTGGTTGTGTCTTGTTTGTTTTTTTCTGTTTGAAATATTGATTTTGATTTTTGCTTTAATTTTTTAGTTCAGCTGTTTTTGTTGTTTTTTGTTTCTTGCACCCCAGCGTAGGCCATAACCTAGATTTCCTGTAGTCTTTTCAAAGTAAAAGCCATTTAGAGTGTCACACATTGATTCATCATATTTGTTACTTAGGCCGAGACTTATAGCTGCTTATGGCCATGCTGCCACATGTCAAAATGTTACACTGCCTTTGAATATTTATATTTAGTTTTTGTCTTTTCCCTTTCCACCAGGCTCAGAGAGGGGCGGCCATCTACCACGAATGTTGGCTTAAACTGAAACAGGGTACTGGTCGGGCAGCAATGCTCTGGTGTTGGCCAGAGGGGCTGATGGCGCGATAGCCTCGCTTCTGTCAGTCTGCCCCAGGGCAGCTGTAGCTACAACCGTAGCTGCCTCCACCAGTGTGTGAATGTGAGAGTGAATGAATAGTGGTATTGTAAAGCGCTTTGGGTGCCTTGAAAAGCGCTATATAAATCCAATCCATTATTATTATTATGTTTGCAGTTATTCTTAACTGAAGTCATCTGAATTGAAGTTGTTGTCATTAACAGGGCAAAACTAATCACCAACCTGATGTTATCAACACTTGCTTTATTGTAGTGCAGTACAATTAAAAGCTGGAATGCAATTTTTAACTTTTGAATTTTGTTAGAATGTCATGGAGAATATTTTAGTGTGACTGTGACATGCCACACCATGGTGCACTGATATATTCAGGCACTTTAAAATAATCTGCACTACATCATAAAATGTTTATTTTCTGATGAGGAACATTGTCTGCTTTTCTCCCTCTCCAAGTTACTGAGTTACTGTTTGCCTTAAATGCAGTCAAGCAAGCTGTGCATTTTTTGAGGGGAGAAAAAGGATTTAGAAAAACAACTCCCAAATCAGTGCAATATATCAGCTTGGATGCAGTTTATGACTGTATTACGGTGCACAATTATTTTCATCTTCTCATGCTGAATTGGGTTATAAAACTGACAGAAATGTATACCATGGCTGGAATAATAGATTCTCAAAACAGTAATAAGAATGGGAGGATGAAGATTTAAACGTCAACAGAACAAACACTGGAGTGCTCAGCAGAAATGCTGCAAAAACCAATAACACTGGTGTGATTAGGCTGGCAAATGCAAGGTTTCAAGAATTTAAATTAGACTGATGGCTGTGTTCATGGTATCATCTGCTGCCAATGATATAGTCTTAATTAACCCATTAAAAAGCAGTGGTGTGTATTTATGTCCATAACGAGGCTTTTCAGAATAAAGGAAGCACATTATTGACAAAATGCTATCCCCACCAGCTCACTCTGATCATTATCACAGCAGCATGATTCATTATTGTCATTTGCCAAAACTACTGCAACTTGTCAACACTCTGTGTGTAATGTAGGCATTCATCTCACTCACCCACGTAGTACACAGAAAAAGCAAGGAGAGGGTACTATTTACACATCTTGTGCACATTTTGGTTCTGTGTTTTTTTTTGCAGCAAAATCATCAAAACAAAAAAAAGACACAACAAAAATGTGTCTAAATGGAAATGGAAATATTAAAATAAAAACCAGAAAAAAATGAAGAAAAGAGAGCGAGATGGTCTCTCAAAAATCAGGTCAGATCATTAGTCTGGGTTTGAAGGCAGTCAAAGTTGAATATTCTGCTCACCAAACATGGTTTCTTCATTTTTATTTTACACTCGGGTATTCAGAGAGTTGATTCATATGCTAAAAGACAGACATGCAAGTTTTTATTTTATTTTATTTTTGTAAGTTACTGGCAGAAAAAGGACATGTGACGTGGACTTGATATTCAACCAATTATTCAAGAACTTCTGTCAATTTTAAACTGAAGAATAATACAAACACAAGATATAATTGCAAATCTGGGAAATTACATTGTTATTTGAATCAGTAATTGATTGTTAATGAACCACAAAACATTGTTTTAAACACTCAACGATTCAAGCAGAACTCTTTGTCCCCCCACATACTGAAAAACAAGATGTTAATGACAGTAAACAATAGTAGAAGATGTTTCCTAGATAATCAGCCTCTGTTTTTTTTTATCTTACTCCCGAATATATGTGTGGTTGCCGAGCTGTTTTTGTATTAATTGTGTTATTTTAGTTCTCCCAGGGGATTTGTTTTTTCTCACACGATTTTTTTTCTTCTTCTTTTGGCTTAAAGCAGCTGCGACAGATATCCCAAGGAAAATGAAAGCTGCCACCGCCCATCTAAGGATTGTCTTGATTTATCTAAGGCAGATAAAGGACCTACATTACATGTCAGTTTAATGATAAACATCACAAAAGTCGTGCTTACAAATGAAAAAACAATCCCAAAAATTGCCACAACATAGCTGTTGTCACAATCACATGAGTTTCATGAACTCACCCAGAGAAGTATTCAAAATGTTTCTGAGAAAAAAAGCATCCACAAATAATAAAATTTGTTCTCTCCAAGGAAATTTTGTTTCTTTCTTTCCAAGTTAGAAAGCAGTTCACACACAGAAACACACAACCATACAGCTACAGAATAAAATGCAGAGTTGAATTGTTGTAAAATTACACGGTGTACATTTAACCCATAGTTACACTCAAAAATGTTTAACTGTATCAAAACAAATGTAATATAAAAGGCACAGGAAGCTGAGTTGCTTGCAGAAAAAGCCTGCAGAGTCACTGCAGGGGAAAGTCTGGTTAGAGCGAGAGCAGTGCCTGTACAGTGATTGTATCATTACAGGCACTTACAGGAAAAAGCAAAATTCAAGCAAGGTTTTAACAAAGAAGGAGAAGAAGGATGTTTTCCCCACTACATAAGGCCGCGGTGTGTTGCACAACTCCTGCATGTTTGAGCAATTATAGAAAATCTGATGTTGCTCTTTGACTGACAAAGTGAATAAAAAACATAATTCCTATAACGTCAAATGGCCTGCCTTTGTATAGTGCTTTACTCAGTCACTAAGGACCCCAAAGCGCTTTACACTACATCCAGTCATCCACCCATTCACACACTGGTGATGGCAAGCTACATTGTAGCCACAGCCA
>NW_005187472.1:2593204-2625516 GCF_000239375.1 Pundamilia nyererei
GACAGTGCAGCCTAGGCGGAGTAGTCGAACGCAGATTCACTGAGCGCTCAACACAGACAGCATCGTCAGAAGGAAAGTTGATAAAATAAATTACAAATGTTGTATTGTTCGATACATATGCGTACCGAACCGAAAGCACTGTATCGAACGGTTCAATATCGATACGAATATCGTTGCACCCCTATATATATAAAATAAAAGTTTATTTATAAAAGTTTATTGAACAGAAGAAAACTGTAAGAATCCAAAACTATTTCAGTGCTTAAATTACTTGAACCTAAATATTTTTGCTTTCATGTTGAGTCAGAGGGTTTAAAATTTGTACTTTTATATGTTTCTTCTCCAAAAGCAAAAACATATCATTTAATAATCTGTATATGCTGAAAAAAAATGGATATTTTTACAGTTAACAATAAAGAACTTCAAGCATCATGTGATTCAAGTGAGGTTTTAGAAGCTGTGGAGCGCTAACATCATTCACTACCCACCAAACATGTCTAAACACTCTAACTTATTCAGACATCAATGAAAGGAGAAGGATTTTACACAATCAAAACATTTTAGATGTTTTTTTCTGATATTTTGCATTTAACAGAAAAATAGTTGAGCTGTACTTTCTATAGAAAATAGATTTTCAGCAAAAGAGGGATTTGTTCTCCATTTTGAGATGAAAAGTAAGACTGTCTAGGGTATCTACCTGTCTTTTTCCCATGTGCCTGCAGGGACAAACAGATAAATAGTGACATGTTATAATCAAGGCTACATTTTACACTAGCTGCTTCTCAGCAACTTGAAAAGTTCTGCTGTTTATTATAATTGAATACTTTAACATTATTCATGGTTAGTAAAGACCATAGGGTGTTTCAAAAAAGGGTACGCTTAAGCTGAAAAGCTCTTGCAGGCAAATATCCAGTGACACAAATATTATAAATAATAATTAAGTTGCATCAGTTTGTTTTGTATTAAATGTTCCTTTTGAAAGCTCCAACATTTCACAGCTGATTTTGTTTTATAAGCTAGCACACCCTCATCTTCAAGACTACTATTATCCCCGTTGACACCCCTCCACCCACTCTGCACTATATTTTACATACTCCTCATACTCTTACCCCTACCATTGTGCCAATTTCTTCACCTTCCCTCATCAACTGAAGTCCAATTCCCTCCTTCTCGGCTTCAATCGCCCACTTTCCTCTCTTTATGATTTTCCACACCCATGTCAGTCTTTTTACTCCGAAAGAACGCAGGAGGCGTGTGATAGATGTATGTGCAGGGAACACGATGACAGAAGTGAACAACTAACCGTTCCAGGGGTCCATATTTCCTGTGCCCAGAGGAGCAGGTGGGAGGGAGCTCAGCACAGCAGGATGGCCTTTTCTCAGTCCCTCTGAAACCACAGTTTGTGTGTGTGCAAGGTACATGTATGTCAATGCATTCACATGCATGCATGCCTGTGTGTGGTTTCCAGGACCATATGTTCACATTTAGCTCCCTCCACATCTGTGCTGGCAACAATAGCAGCTCACCCCACAGGAATGACCACAGTCTGTCAGGGCTCATCAGACAACTCCTAAATTTAAATGATGTGGATGTTTGAGACCCCAGCTCCGTTTCATTGCTTTACAACGGAACCCAGTCACCTTTGCCCCGTACAATCAACTCCATTTTCTGCTCGCAAAAAGTGCAGATCTACCAACATGAATAAGGTCTAACAAAATTGTGTTCCCTCGGGTGATCTTACAATGATGAGATCATTTTTTATTCATTTTCAGCCTGATTAAATGTGAGAACATGGTGATTCTGCGTTTTATGTTCATTGTCTGGTTAATTCAAACCAGCTGTAGAAAGCAGAATCCATAAAATTACAGTTTTGGCTATAGATTAAGAAGAAGTATTCAGTGAGTAGTTAGAACAGGCATGCAAATTAGTAGCACAGCTCAACGAGTGGGTCAATGGTCTCAAAGAGTGATATGATCCTTCCCTTCTTTCAGTTTAATCTGAAACTGTATGAATCAGTAGGTATTCCAGTCACCTTTCTCAGTATAAGTGTAGGCTTCTTTAACCCTTAGTTATGCCACCTTTCAACTTTATTGCAGTTAATTTAAGGCACACTTCCTGCTTCACAACTATGGAAATCATTATGTCAGTTCCATACAGAAGCAGAAGAACCTCACAACTATGCAAACATCAAATGCCGGATATAAAATCTGATTTATTCAAAGATCAAAAATAAAGAGATGAAAGAAGAGCTTGCCTTTTGTTCACACTGATGACAAAAAACATATTTCTAATGTACTGAATGCAAGCGGTAATTTACTTTTTGTTGTGTGGATTCCCATTCAAGGTGAGTTTAACAATCCAAGTAAAAGACGCTCAGCTCCTCTGAGCTGATTAGAATATAATGGCCCATTGAATGGCATCATTTTATGGCTGGGTTGCTTCAGATAAGATAGAGAGCTAAGACACTCTTAAAATGAATCTCTCATTAGTTATTTCATTCCACCCTGGTTTTGGCAAGAATTTTAAAATAATGCACAAGGCCACGTTTGACATGAAAAGTAGATGGTCTTGGATTTTTTTTTCTTTCATATATGCATCTATTTTGTGAAATTGCTGCTTTAATTTACACTCAAGTACCTTCTGCACTGTAGAAAAAAAAGACAAAAATAGAAAATGTCCTGGTTTTCTGCCAGCATATTATCTATTATACTTAAATTTATGGGAAGAAACGGTAAGAATTAAATGCACTGTTTGGAAAAGCATTTGTATAAATTAACATGAAAAATTCCTTTATTTTAAAATAGTTTTTCTGGTATCATATCAGCTATTACATACATCAGAGCTGCTTAGAGTTTATTTTACTTACATTGAGTTTTCAACAGTTTTGGCCTACTTATCTTATACCTGACCATTTTCATGGTAAAGGATTTTGACTTGCTTAGTCACTTAACACTTGTGAATCATTCAAGCATAAAAAACGACATCTAACCCAAGGGATGAACCAGCGTAAACATAACAGAAAATTCAGCAAAAATAAAGATTTAAATTGTATCTTTGGGTACTTTCTTTTAATCAGCCTGTTGCCAAAACCCCCCACGTAATTTCTTCACATCGCTTTAGCCTCCCATGCCTTTATGTTAACACAGTTTGACAGGCATGACAGTAGTTTTACACCAACAAAGTGTCAAAAGATGCTGTTACCAAAAAACTTGTGTATCTTGACGTAGTGTGCAATGTGACCTTATAAAAATGATTAAACTGACAAGTAGAAATAAAGAAATAATAAAGAAGTGGCAGGGCTAAAAAAAAAAGCACCTATGAGATACATCTGGACCTTCAGTAGATCTTTTTACTGTTCACCAAAGCTCCATCAGAAATGGTCTCACTGGCAGGATTTTCACGATGACGTTTTCATTCAGTTATATACATTACAATTAAGCCTGAGAGAGTTCAAACTGTGTTGAAGAGTAAAAGTGATCATATCAAATATCATTTACTCTGTTTTTGCCTCATACACTATATTTCTATTTATGTTTGCTGGTTTCACCAAATAGCTTCACCAGTTTCCCATTTTCCAAACAAAAACAAAGAAAAAATTAGGTGGTCATTCAAGACTTCTGGGCAGGACTCTGTGTTGTATTCTGACTGTTTGGAAATGGGATGCTGTGTTGAGTGGTGGAAAACCATGGGTGCCTTATTATAGCAAAGCAAAATATAAATAAATAAAAAATACTTATTAAAATAACACACAGTTGGTTATCTCGCTTGTTAGACAATGTATTTAATATATTTAAAAAAACACATGAAATTAATAAAAACATTGTAACACAGAAATAAAGTCTTACAGAAACATATCTGTTTTAAATTAGAATAATAAAATAAAATAAGACATTTTTTTTCATCTATTTTGACTAATCTGTATCGACACTTTACACTGTATTACTGACCGACTGTTTTCTGTGGAGTGTGTCCTTTCAGTATGCTGACAGACAGTAAATGTTAACTAATGAGCACTGACAAACACATGGTATCACTCCTGCATGCCCAGAACTGTCAAAGCAGTAACTTGGAAATATAAAAAAATCTAAGACCACAAAATAATGAAATAAATGTGGCTACAAAATAAAGGCTTGATCAAATGAGCCTGTATCCTAGGGGACAACATCTGTGAGAAAATCCTTGTTTTTCTCCAGAATAGGTAATTATAGGCACATGGCATATTTTCACGTGGAGCTGAACATTATGTGGCAAACAAAAGCTGAGATCAAATGTTGCACATATATTTAGTGGTGTGATAAATCCTCACTGTTGACAGCCACTACACCTCATGTACTAAATGACAGAAGCAACATTTCACACGTATTCTTCAAACTGAGCAATTTCTTCAAGTCTTAAAACATGACATAATAACATAAACTATTCTCAAAGAAATAATACAATATGAGAAGTATCATTGCATTACATGATGTAAGGATGATGATCTGAAGCGCCACATAGATACAAATAACTATTTTTAAGTATCTATGTAATTTGGTAACAATGTCCCTCCATATAATCAATACCTGTGTCTAAGATAGCAACGTGCTCCCTTCGTCGTGTAGCTCTCAGCTGGCAGTCTCCTGTCTCAACTGCATTTATCTGTTTATTCAGATTCTGGTGTGGAGACAAATTACCGCAGAGAGACTAAACCAGTTCATCATTCTTAGATTAATTAATAGTGGATTGGAGTCATTAGTCACCTGCTTCAGATGTTATCAGCCCATTAAATAGTCGTTATCAGTTGTTGTCACTCCCACAGATTAGCTAGAGTGCACCCTCCTACACTTACTAGTAGGCTCAATCAGCTGTTATCACCTCGTTTCATAGTGTAGGTGTCACGTTCCAACAGCTTAAAAAATCTGCATAAAGAGGCGTAGCGGAGTCATGTCTTACTGGACTGTAACTCGTGAGTGTGAGAAGTGGAGCTAGTGATAGAGTTGCCGCGTCACATTGCTCATTTTCTGTACACTACAGAGTTACTATCAGTCCAGCTAATAAATGCTTTCATTCACAGGGAAATGGCAGTGCAGGAGGGATGATGTGGAGCCATCAAAGCAATATGTCATGCATACAATTAAATATTGTGAAAATGTTTGTTTCATAACTATATATCTTTCAAGTCATCTATAAAAGGAGAGGTATGTGGAGAAATGTCAGCACACATGAAGATCACAGCATTTTTCACCAGTTGTAAAAAATTTATGACACCAGTACGTAAATTGTGTTACTTTTGCTTAGAGGATGTCAGAAGTGATGGCTGCGATCCAGCCTCAATTCTCTGTTCCTGTGGCCTGAAAAAGGCTCATTTCTTCTCAGAGAGTATTCCTAACAGAGCTGGGCTCTTCATGTTTCCCAAGACCACAGACAGGGAAGTAAAAAAATGATACAAGCACAATATGTAATGAATTAATTATTTCTTTTAAAGTGGACTGATATTGTTCCTTTAAATCTGTCCTTGGTAATATATCGCTCTCCAATGCATTCACACTCCTTTAATGACACATGTTCAATTAAAGTTTGTTGCCTTTTTATGGTTCCTATTGCAGATGAATACCAACCATGCCTAGTATTACTTCACCTTTCAGACAAAGCAGTGAAGATGGGTTAGGGAAAGGACGAGGGCACACTCTGGCTGTCTGCACAGAATTAAAATGTCAGACTACACCGCTGAGTCTGTGACCTCTTAACCTTGTATGCAAATCATGTGAGGGTTGACAGTGAAGAAGGTGTTGGGCTCCTGGGAGGAAATAAAGCTGTTACACCCCTTAGGTGGTGAAATTCAGGATTAGGTTCTATATGGACGTTTCAACATGATAAGAATTTATGACACTGGAGCAGCCTACAGACTTGAGTCAATTTATTGTATGATTAAATGTTTAGTTTTTGCACAAGTAAACTTCACACATTTGAAATAAGATATTAGATCCTGGCTATATTTTTAAAAGAGTATTCTATTTCAGCTTGCACTGAGAACAAAAGTTACTCTCTGGTTTTCAATTAGAACAGGATGTTTTCTAAATCACCATGTGTTGCAAGATGTTCATCTTACTTGATCTGACAATTAAGTGTTTATCTAAAGAAAGGCACCATGACAAAATCAATGTGTTGGGCAAAGCCATTGATATCCAAATAAAGATAGTCAATCGTGCTTTTGATTGATATCCCAGTTCTGTTTGTGAGTTGTGATGGATTTTCCTTGGCTCGCTCAGTTTTTGCCTTTAAGCAGTGCTATTGATTCACAGGGTAATGAATCTGCCTAGTGTCACTTTTCACGACAGCTGTCACTCCCCAACTCTGCACATCAGTCCCAATCAGGGGAGAGAAAAAGGGGAGTCCGATCGATTGACGTTAATTATGCGGATGTAAGGAGGGACGATGCACATTGGCGTGTGTCTCCTCCAGAGGAGTCGATAAAGGTCAGGCAATTAGTTTTTCCCCACAGTTTTTTTCTTCTTCCAGGCATTCAATATTGTCAAGCTGAAGATGGAAAGCACATCTTACACATCTCACTTTAACCTCGTGCTGTAGATCCAGGCACATGTTCATAACCTTTAAAGCACAAGATTGTCGTGTCTGGATTCATCATTGGGATGAATATCAAAACTTTCTGGTTGGTGTTTTTGGATTTTGGGGTGTTTTTTGTTTTGGATTATGGTAACGGGAACATTTTTCATTTACATTCTAGCAAAAACTGGGCTTTTTGAGGATAACTGATCGCTGTTATTGGCTATGGCTATTTCATATAGTATGAGTTTATGCATAAAAATCATGAAATCTCAGCTACCAATCACTAACAAAACACAAAGCTTTGAGCAAAATTCTGAAAGACTGTAAAAGTTACTGAGCAAATGAATCAGGCTAAATAATGCACTTCATATACTTCTGTCACCACATAGTCTTGGATAAAAAGTTTTCACTTAAAAAAATAAATTCAAGATTAGTTGTATATTTATTGATGTCTCTATTTAGCTTTACCGATATGCATTCTGTATGTGGAACAGCAATAATAAAGAGCAATGCATGAAGAGGCATTGCAACCTTTTTGTGAAATGTATATATTCCTAGCCTGAAGTATTTTTAGAGTTACACATTTGCTTTGTCTGCACTGTGCTTCAGCACATTCAATTTGAAATAAAAATAATGGATGCTACATTAAAATGCCAAGTCTTAGCTTTAATTTAAACAGGTTTATGCTGTGCTGGTGATATAACCCTTTTCATACAAGGTCTCTAAATATTTAATATTTGTGGAAAAAGAACTGCGTGGATTCTTTGACCAACACGCATCAGCAGAAGTTCTGTATCTTGTCTTGTGATTCTCTCCTGGGCATTCACTGCAGCTATCTTCAGCTCTTGTTGTGGGGTCTTTCTGGCTTTCATCTGGTCTACACTAGTTGAAATGTAGCTCAAATGACAGATTGAGATCATGTGACTGAAGTCAGTTAAGGACATACCAGCACTTCACCATGAAAAGCTCTTCAGTTGCTTCGGCCGCATGATTGTTTTCCTGCTGAGTGATGAAATGTTATTTAAGTAGCTTTTAAGTATTTTACCAAGCATGAGCACAGAGAAAGCTCTTGCACATGTCTGCTTTTATCATTGTGTCTGTGCCAGCAGTGAGACTTCACCCATGGTCTGTTCAATTGGCAGCCATACATGCTAAAGACAGAACAGAAGCGCCACTCTTTGACAGATGTATACTTTGGGTTCTGAGATTTTCTTTGTATTTTTCTCTCTGTTTTTATTTCATCAGACCATACATTTTTTTCCATAGTTCTGTCAAATGTAATCGGACCTTTCTGTTTTTGAAATGTGTTGGTGTTTTGTTGTGAATCCACTGAGGTCACTGAATGATTTGTTGATTGTCGACAAGAAAACCTGACTTGCTTTTTGTTTTCTCTGCATTCAGCTGATTAAGAAAAAGGTGTTTTTTTTATTTTCCTCTGTATGTCTGTTTTTATTTAAATTTGGCAAACTGCTTTGTTATCCCTGAAAGAAGATTTTAGGTTTCCTTTTAAGATTCTTTATTATCTTCTTCTCTTGCATGGCCAAATTTTTGACCTCTCACATTTATATACATTTGACTTCAAGTCAGTTCAGTTCATTGTAGTACAAGCGGAGCCAGTATGATGAAATATGTCGTATCAAACAGGACATCACAACACAACAGTGCAGAGAAAACAGCATCATACAATGTAGGATAGTTACAGCAAACACAGCACAATACAGTACCACAAAATACTGTAAAAGATAAGTTACAAATAAAAGCACAACATTTTGACTTATTGGCAGCCAGTTATTACAACTCTGCTTCTATGACAAAAAACAAACAAAAAAACCCATCGAGTCTCAAGTGAGCATTCTGTGCATGATGTGAAAAAACAAAGAAACACACACACACACACACACACACACACACACACACACACACACACACACACACACTGTTCATTAAGAAAAAAATACATAATCATTACTGAACCTTTGCAGTTTGGTGAGAGACAGATTTTTACCTGACAAAACAGTCTGCAGTCTACAGTCTGCTCTGTTTATATATGTCGTGTCTGCCATGATTACAGTTCCATGTAAATTATCCCCACCGTTGTCTACACCTGCTGTATGTAAATCAGTGTAATGTTCAGTTATCAAACTAGTCTAAATGGCTGATTCTCAGAATGGACCGAGGCAGACCTGGCTCTTCAGAAGCACTGCATTAGTGGAGAAAAGCAAAAATGTGACTAAAGAAAGTGACACATTACACAATGCTATTTTATGTTGAGTCTATTCTTTCTTTCTTTATTTTTTTAAAGCAGTTATGAAATTGACTTTGTGAAATGGCTCAAACATGAAAAAAAAACAACCGATAACTACAACTCAGTTTTGAAATGTTGGCCATTTTTCATACACTAACAGATATAAACTGTTAGTGTAATTATTAATGTCTTTCTCAGACAAGCCTGTTCCCCATCAAGACCATGCCCAACACATTTAAGCAGTGTTATTACACTGTATTCCCAAGAGAGGTTTTAATTCTCCTGAGTGTGGAATAGCTCCTTTGCCAAAGATTGTAAAGATAAAAACATACACAAACACAAAAAAAGGCCAAACATGAAGCTGCTGTTAGCATGGTACAAAATACTTTCAGTCTCCATAGCTAATTTCACTTTTCCTGACAGCTGTATAATATCCTGTCATTCTTCGAATCAGAGTGATGCTGCTATTGTACCTGTATAGCACCTGATTAAACAAAAAATAACATTCAATTAAGAAACGATTTAAAAATTAACAATTGACAAACCAATATCACAGAAGATAAAGCTTCCTGAAATCCATGTTTACATTTGGAGTACTTCGACACTGTCCTGTTTCTACAAATACAGTAGACTGCACATGTGACGCTTGAATAGTAGAAATAGCAGAATTTTTTTTTCTCTTTTTCCTCTTATTTTACGTTACACATCAACTTTTGACTTTTGTTTCTTGTTGTGATCTTTTTGGTTTACTTATTGCTGTCATTCGGTTCACTGCCAGAGACATGTAGCAGTAAAGGGATATTCTTGAGTTCCATCTCCTCTACAAACACAAGGTTATTGGTGGGTCTGATGGATGCAACCCAACCATAAAAAATGCTGTCCTGTTGTCTTTGCGCCAGCTAAGAAGGGTAGCTTCAAGGGTAGGATAAGCAAACAAGCACTAAAGCTTGTGCAGTGCATTGTTCTTAGAAACTGTACACACAGCTTTTGCTCCCAAGTCTCAGCTGTGGCCTAAGAACCCCATAAGATGCAGCAAAACATCTGCTAGATCACAGGCATCAATTAATGTTATCGTTGGTCTTCACACACACACACACACACACACACACACACACACACACACACGTACACAAGGTTGTTGAACATCACTGGAAGAAACTGAAACTGGCTCATATTTTGGAAATTTCTAAAGTGGCAACAATTTGATTAATTGAAGACTTTTTGTTCATTTTTAACTGAGCTTATTACCATATTGGCTTGAATATAAGACTGATTATAAAACCAGCCAATCACCAGCATCTGTGTTTGAGAAAAGGGACTTTGAGACTGGTTCTATAGCGGCAGATTCTCCAAAATACTGTTAATACAAGGGGAAGAAAGTCCTTAACATTGATGGATTTTCTCTAATAAAAGTGAAACATGGAGGATGATAACACCTAAAAGTCACACGTCGAGTTTGTTAATCAGCCACATATTCATACTCTTTCCTTTCAGTCAAGTCAAGATTATTTTCTATGACGGCATTTTTCAAACTGTTTCAGAGCTCATCATCTGTAACAGCTGTAATTCTTGCCTATTTCACAGAGTTTCATTTAGTTCACTTCTGCAGTAAAGAAACACTTTGAACTCATTTTTAGTCTTCATGAATATACTTCTTCCACAGTAAGAAAATATGTTCATGTAATTCCTGTTACATGGACCTTCAAAACATCAGGTTAAACTGAGCTAACTAAACACTTTTAGGGTTGGATTACTATAAGATGTTCAATGAAGAGCATAGCTCAGTAATAAAAAAAAAACCACATTTGAATGTGTGAACTGGTCAGTAGATGCATGAAATGAAACATAAAAATGGAGCATAAGAAGACGGAAATTGGCTTGAGTATAAAAAATTAGATTAATAGCAACTGGTGTTTTGCACACTGAAGAAGATCAGCATTTTAAACATGACATTCTCATCTAAAAGTATACCAGAGAGCAGATGATACACTTTTCTTCCTTGGGTGGTCAAATTATCCTTGTACATAAAATATGAAACTTACCTACTTCAACAAAATTGTGGTGAAACATTTGAGGATCAATTCCTGTACCTTAGTCAGAGAATGCATGGTGTTTCCAGGTACATCTTCTCCAATGCCTCCACTATTAGGGTCCCTGGGTCATAGACCCAGTGTTTCGAAGTCTTCTTTTACGTTTTCTGTACCTTGCATTTTCTAGTTTAGTTTACTTATGCTCTTGAGTTTATTCAGTATTTCTGGTTGTGGTGATTTTATTTATTATTTGGTCCTGCTCATGTTTTGCTTCTCCCCTTGTCTCGTCTGTTTGATTAGTGCCAGTCGTGTTTCCCAGGTGTTTCCTCTTTGTCGCGCGAACAGGTGTGAAATGTGTGTGTTTAGTTCGTTTGTTTGTTTGCTTGTTTTAATCAATTTTAAATCATGCTTTTTATTTGTTTTTGTTTCTAATGTCTCTGTAAAGCACTTTGAATCACCTTGTTGTTGAATTGTGCTATACAAATGAATTTGCCTTGCCTTGCCTTGTCCTGTTCCTCCCTTGCATTTACTGTCTGCATCTTCCTCTGTTCTCCCTCATACCCCGCTGTGTGTTCTGCCTGCCTGTTTAGTTTCATGTGAGTTTTTGAGGTTTTTTTTTTGCCTCCATGAGTCTGCATTTTGGGTCAATTCCTGCCTGCTGCACACATTAAACATGCCATGCACAATTAAAATAGAGTCACTCGTTTACAGTTGATAAATCCATGTGGTTTTAGCACAACAGGGAGGGTCCTCTTTACTAGTTGAAGCAGCATTATAATCATATGAAATGTCTGCAGTGGGCACACTGGATTACCTTTATGAGTTAACTATATAAGTCTTTATAATAGTCCACCTAATTCCTCAGCGGTAATGGTGTAATGATTCTCTAAAACAACAGTTCAGTTGTTAGCATTATTTTTTTTTAGGGCTGAAAGAGCAAGAAAAAAATATTGTTTACAAAAGGATCTAAAAATACACTAAATATCAGTACTCTAATATTTCCAGTTCACTCTTGGCTTGAAAAACTTTCAGGCTTTAACCAGGTATTAACAGCTAAGTGATATAAGCAATGTGTGGACATAGCTAATTAAGCTATTACAAGAACATTTTTCTACAGGACACAGAATGACAAATCCAGGACAATTGTATTACAGATGTAGTCTTTTTCTTAAGGTTGTCATATCCATGTCTGCACACTGATCTCATGTTGAAAGTATGTATGAATACTGTGTGTATTTGTTTTGTTACACAATAGCTTGTAAGTTCCATTATGTTTCAGGTTCAGGTGTCAAACAGCACAATTATTAAAAAAATGATGCTCTGTGTACTAAAGCAGCGGTCTCCAACCTTATTTGCACCACGGACCGGTTTATGCCCGACAATATTTTCATGGACCGGCCTTTAAGGTATCGCGGATAAATAAAACAAAATAAAACTAGTACCAGTACTGAAAAAAAGAAGATTTATTCATAACACACAAGAAAAGACCCAGGAAAACCGAGTTAATGATAAAAACGATAACAAAATAACGCTGATAAAACCCTGAAAACCATACATTTCACACCTGAGCCTCATCTCTTGCGGCCCGGTACCAAATGACTCACAGACTGGTACCGGTCCGAGCCCCGGGGGTTGGGGACCGCTGTACTAAAGTGTACAATAATGTAAGGATTCAATTATTTTTAATTAAAAAAAACTCATGTAACTGTACAATGTTACAATTGGAATACGAGTACTCCACTTGTACCTGGACTTACAGTCCAACCAGAATTCTAGTAGTACTACACACCAAACTAAGAGCCTTAGCATCTGTGTTAGTTTGCTAGCAAGTAGGCCACACCTCATCTGTAAGACAACCATTTTTTATATGGAAACATGAACTGTGGCGAGGGAATGTTCCATTTAGTTTCCTGGCATTATATTGTGGTTACAACAAGGTTTGTCAAAATGACCAAATAAAACCTTCGATCATCCTGAAACGGTTCCTCTCTCTTGGTTTCTGTGTCTCTTTTTTCCTCAGCTGCTCCATCTTTCTCAGTTTCCTCATGTGCACGCTGTAAATAGAATTTATCTCCATGATCAGCTGAGAAATTAAATGTACCCACTCTGGCCTCAGTTTGCTTCTTGCTTGGCATAAATAATAGGATGTGTACTTACCGGCTGTAAAACCATCATAAGTCTTTTATATGAGGCATTATAATCTTTAGTTCTTTTTTTGCTGATTCATGGTGATTATACAAGGCAGCAAATATTCAATTCATTTATCATATAATGAAAAACGTTTTACAAAGGCTAAAGTGCTGATATAAGATATGATCTTTGCCTAGTCCACATGGGTGTTTTTATCATAGCACATGCTATCACTAACATGTCTGTGCTAAATTTCATACCAATCCATTCAGCGGTCATATTTTCATTGAAAACCACAAATGGCTGCCTGCTGATTTTACCAGTGGAAGGTCACAGCCTTACAAAGTCAGAGGGAATCCTATTCTGAGTACCATGGATGCATCAAATGTCTTTGCTGTTCATCTAATAGTTCTTCAGATACATAAGTAGAGAATAATATACGTATGCATCTGACACTGGCACTGTATGAACTTTAAAAACATGGAAACATGGAGGATGAGTTTAACAAACTGTGACGCACAAAATGCAATTTTTGACTGTTTTACACAGGATACACAGAGAGATGTAGTCAGTGTACTAAATTATAGTGTTTTGGAAAATGTAAATTTGGTAAATTTTGTAAAATTCAGCAGAACAGAATATGTTATGTTTAGAAGTGAAATCTAAAGTCATCCTGATTAATCCTTGGATGTCTTTGTTTGGTCCATTTGTGGTTTAGTTTTGCTCGCAAACTACTTCTTTGAATTATTTTGGTTTAATAAGTATGCAAGTAGAAAAACAGTTGCTTATAGCATGTTAGTAATGAATAAACTTATGATAAGAACTACACTAGACTTACAAGAAACTATTTATCGGTCATAATCCATGCAGTGTTATTGGCGCTGACTAAAGACAGACTTTTCCCCCTCAGTCATAAAAGGCTGATGGAGTGTTGTTGTCATCTGGCCAGTGGATGGTGTGGGCACCTACGTTTGTGACTCAGAGCTCACAGGTCAAGTTTTCTGAAACTCTTGTGACTGCAATAACTAAAAAAGTAGATCACCTAAGATTTTCACATTTATACCATAGGTGTATCTACTAAAAATCCTGGACAATTTCAAATCTCAGTGACCTTGACCTCAAAGAGTAAGTCTTCTGACATTCTAGCGAATATGATAACTTGAGAACAAGATGACATAGAATTGTGAAATGATAGGTGTGTCTGCTAGGAGGCTGAGGGATAGCACTGGCAGTGACGATTATTATTACTACTTTTTTTTGATGTCACGAACATCACTTGAGGGCAAATTTCACTAGGCTGGTTGCACAGTGAGTCTGCGCTCAAAGGTTTGTTGGACCAGGAGTTATTTTTCAAAATGTGTTAATCACTTATTTTAGTGTATTGTTTATATTATTGTTCAGTTGTGCCGGATTTAATCATCGCTTACCTGTTTTTGGGTGCAGCTCTGTCTGTGTCTCTGGGTGTTTTTTCATTGGTAATTCTAAATTAGTTGTAGATGTGAAAGTGAGCGTGAATGATCGGTCATGATGTCTCTATGTGTTAGTGCGACAATAGTTTGGTTAGCTTGTTAAACTATAGCAAGACCAGTAGAGAACTGGGATGAACTTTGGCCCCCCCGTAGCCTTGAACTGAAAAAGTAGTAAAGAAAATACATGGATGGAAAATCCTTTCTCTTCATAACTAAGAAAATGACAGATTACACGTTACCTTTCATCAGTCATACGTGCCAACTTTCACGATGTGAGAATCTCTTTCTACATCATTATAAAAAAGAGATGCAGATGTAACTTCAGGTTTTATACCTTATGTACACTATGCAAGGTAAAATGATAGACTGAGTTGTAAAATGTTCTGATATCATCAGAGCTCAGCATCACATAACCTCAGGCTGATAGTTCCTACATGATTACACTTTTACTTCAAGTGGTTTTAGCACAGGGGAAACATCTGGAGAGGGGCTCTTGTTGTTAAGAGTATTTTTTGTAACAGCAGCCAATTTTCTTGTGATAGACTATGCTTTGTTTTTGCTACTATGGGAGTTTTTGCAAGTGCGCAGTACATTTGCAAATAGAGGTTCTTTCAGCACCACAGAGCTGACAGTATCAGGTCTGCCAGTCCAATGAGGTGGAACGCTGGAGGTAAATGAGTGTGTCAAAATACACGAGAAAAGGGGATTGGGAGCAGTAAATGTAGATTATTGCCAGAGGGTTTCATTTCCTTCAAAACTGTATGAATAAGGGTGACTGTGATTCTTTGAAAAGTGAGCTTTTGCAAATCGCTCTTCGTAAATAACTGATGTACATTTGAGAAATAAAACATTTTGGGTAAGTGGCATATCAGCTGATATCGCTGGTCTTCAAATCTGTCACACAGGAGTTAATTGTATAAGACCATTCACCAGGCCATATATGTGCCTATAAAGTTATTATTCTAATTGGCTAATAGAGACTTGCAAAATGGAATTGTTATTGGTGTACATGTCTTTATGGAGATTTATTTTTTCCTTAGCCAGGGTTTTAGACGTTAGGCAAAAATAAGATTGGGAAATACCTCGGGAAAATATCCGGTTTTTTATTACAAATTGAAAGAAAAATACACAACAAAGTTTTGGGCCATCCAATAATGTAACAAAATAGAGGAAGCTGACAATTCAATTTAACTTGTTTTTTAATCATGAGTCCAATTGGAATTATTAAATTTTAGACATGGTACTTTCTCCACAGGTAAGTTCCTATAATTGTAATTTGTGTCGCTCTATTGCATTGCAGTGACCCCCTGAGGCTAATTGGGCAGTGTGGTATTTGGTGATTCGTCCACACAAAATCAGAGATTACTTGCTTATTACTTGTAAAATAATGAAAACTGGTGGAACTGGCAACTAAAACAAACCAAAAAGCAAATCTGAATTAGTATATTGCCTTGTTAAGTCTTGTGTTCAGTAACACCCAGGATACCATTTAAAAATATACATATAAAATGGGGGGAAAAAAACAAGGAAACCACACTTTGCTTACAAATTAAAGTCATAAAAGTGCTATGCCTATATTAACCTCAGTATTGGTTGGTGGTATTTTGGGAATTATTGGGCGAGTTTGGGTACTTTAGAATACTTACTGTCAAACTCTCAGCAGCAATTCTACTTTGATGTGTTTTTCTTAATTGATAAACTGGGAATGAGGAAAAATAACTGCATACATAAAAAATAACATGGACTAGATAGCTCCGAAATGCCCGGCCTCTTTTGGCCCAGAAGATTAAAGATAATCTTGACTTGAAAGCCAGAATTTTATATTTGACCCAAATGTGTCTAACACTTAGTGATTTCTGGTGGGGCTGCAGGCATCACTGATGTCGCATGGGAAGATTTCTATTAGAGGTTCATAATACAGACACACAGTGTGATCAGGCATCATACTTTGACATATTTGAAGGGTGTTAATGTAGCTTAGCTGTTGTATGCGGATTGAGTCACATCAGCAGAGGCTGGCAAATAATAAAAGTAACCAAAAAGTACAAGGTGTCAAATATCAGTAAAAAAAGCCTTGAGGCACTGCACAAGGAAAATTAACACCTTATCAAAGCTAAGTTAAGATAAAAGTAATAAGACTGCTGGCAACTGTTTGAAAGATATACTGCTTTTCATCACTGCCCAAGGAGATGCCTCAGCAGTGACGCTTCACATCACCTGCTTTACCCAATCTCCTATGTAACACTAGCTCCAAGGAATTTTCAGATTTTCAGTTAAATAATATCAAGGCTTTTTTTTTTTATGCAGCTTTGAGAAACTGAGCAGAGTGCAAGGCAACAATGTTTTAGACAGCAGTAATTCCAAAGCACAATGTCATGACTTAATGAATAGACAACAAGAAACTGCTTATTATCTGTTTAAAATAATACAAGAATAAATAAGGCTTGAAATAGTATTATTTTAAGTAAGCGCACCTGTAACTGTAGGACTGGTGCAAGGCACTGACATTTCTTCTTTATTTATTATTCAGCCATGCTTTTCTAGTTTCTAGTTCCAGAATTACTGATCACCTTTTCTTTTGTCTGTTTCACAATTTCTTTCTTTTTGCTTTTTTTAATCTTATTCCAATGTGGCATTGTTTCAGTTTTACAGTTTTTCTCAATTGCCTTGACACAATTGTTACATCGGATATGTCATTCTCACCAATATTACGTCATAGCATTTAAGGAATTTGTCATAACACAGACTCCCCTGTGCCAATCACACTTCTTCTTTCAACTTTGTTTCCGAGGTCATTTCTAATTGTGTCTGTTCTTAACCTTCACATCTTCAACTCTGCCGCCTCCAGCTCGGCCTCCAGTCTTTTGTTCAATGCCATCATCTCCAAACCACACACAGCAGGTCTCACTACAATCTTGTAAACCTTCCATTTCCCTCCTGCTGCTATCCTTCTGACACAAATCACCCTGACACTCATCTCCGCCCACTCCACCTGCTTGAACTCTCTTCTTCGCCTCTCTTGTGTACTATTCTTTGCTTTCGATGGTTGACCCCAGGTATTTAAACTCATTTACTATCTCCACTTCTTGCATGTTCACTTTTCCTCTCATTTCCTTCTCATCCACTCATGTATTTTACTTCTACTTTCCTGCCTCTGTTCTTCAGTGCATACCTCCACCTCTCCAGGCTGTTTTCAAGCTGCTTCCTTTCACTGCCGATTACAATGTTGTGAATATTGTACTCCAGCCTGACCTCACCTGTCAACCTCTATCACCACTGCAAACAAGAAGGAGCTCAGCACCAAATCCACACCCACACTGAACCAGTCTGTTACACCTACCACACACCTGGCCACTCTCTTGTCATCAAACTGGTCCTGCATCTCCCTCACATACCTCTCTGCCACTCCTGTCATCACCCTTGTTCTTAAAAATTGATGCTAGCACACTTCTTCTCCATTCCTCATTCTAGTTGTGTAAAGCATTCTGATCACTGTCCACTGTCTTTACCCATAGATATCTCCATACTTCTACTGATATGTTATCAGAACTGATTGCATCTACTCTTCATCACTGTCATAGATGCCCTCACTCCCTCATTACTAAGCCCCTGTACTTCCTGATACACCCATTGTTGTCTATCTGTCCTCCTCTCTCTCTCTCTCATTTCTATTCATGGTCTTCCCACAGTACTTCTTCTATCTTCTCAACACAGTCTTCAGTTGTTAGTCTTAATCTGTATTCCTGTCTACTTTATTCATCTTCTTTGACTATCCCACTTTTTCTTTGCTAAACTCTTCCTTTGGAGATTTTCCTCCTTTGCCACCAAGTCTCTTTGTCCCCTTTCTTCTGTTCAGAGGATACACCAAACACCTTCTTGACAGTTTCCCTCAACTCTACAGCTCAGCTGTACTTAACTATTCCTCCCCAACCAGAGCTAGTCTCAGTTCCTTTCTTAACTGTGTGCAATATTACTCCAACTTCCTCCAACTTCCACCACTTAGTCCATGCCTCTGCCTTCACTGAGTCATCCTACAGTCACCACCTTGCAGTCATGTGTGTCCTTCAGGTTTTACCATCTGTATAAGATAATTTCCACCTGTGTGCACATTCCTCCACTCTTGTATTTTACCCTGTGCCATTTCCATCCCTTTTTTTTTTTTTTGCAAAAATCCACCACCATCTGTCCTTCTTTCTCTCCTTAACACCTTAGTTACCCAACACCTCTTCATCACCTCTTCTTCACCTATATGTCCATTGAAGTCTGCTCCAAACACTACAATCGCTCCCTGGGACACTCTCTACCACTCCCACTCAGTACCACTCTCTACTGAACTTACTCCAGAATGAATCTTTCTCTTCTAACTTACATCCAGCCTATGGAGCATACACAATGACACCAGTCAACATGTTCCCTTCCATACTCAGCTTCAAACTCATGATCCCGTCTGACACTTCATCACAACACTATTCATGTACTCTTCCTTCAAGATAATCGCTCCTTCGTTGCTTTTGGTTTCTACACCTTACTCTTGCTTCCCTTCCACCTGGTCTCCTGGTCACACAATATATCCAACTTCCTTTTCTTCATCATATCAGTCAGCTCTCTAATTTCACATAGTAAAGTCATAGTCTCTAAATGTCTATACTCTCAGATCCACATTGCAACCTTGCGTTCTTTTTCGCTCTCTTCACTTTCCCCCGCCTCTCTCTCTTGTCTTTGGCCAACAGTAGCACAGTCTCCACTGAACCCTATTGGCCAACAGCACCAGAGGTGGCCATTGTTAACTGGTGCTAACAGTATGCTGGATTGTGGCTTTGCACGAGTAGGATTGTTGCTTTTTGCTACCACTTACCTACAACTTTTAAAAAGTTGTAGTTAAATAAGCTGACTAAAAAAGCTGAAGGGACATGGCACTTTTCTTTGATGACAGATACCAGTAACTAAAGTTGCTACATGTGTCCTCAGTAAAATGGCCATGGATGTACTTAATGTAGTGGTCACAGGAATATCTAATAAAGATTCATTTTGAGAGAAAGAAATATAAAAAAAAAAAGGTTTACATAGACAGAAATATCTAAAATTTTATTTCATTAAAGGCCCTACAAACATATCCGTCCATGCTTCTGGGAGAGAGAAAAGAGTTTGATTAGAAAACACATGACAAGTTTCAACCAATGACATTCAAAGGTCTCTGCTTGTCAGCTCTCAATTTTAACACCTGTGTAAGCACAGCTGCAGTTAATTGCCATGGCAATGGCGCTGATTGCAGGAGAGAAATTAAAACCCTCAATTTTCATTGACATGACTTAAAAAACCTGAATATGAACAGGTTGCTTTTTGTCTTGCTTGTCTTAAGGAGAGAATTAAAATAACATTTATAAAAAGAAAACAGTCCAAATTATAATGTGATTGTCTTGGACTTGGAAGTTGGGAACTCTATGCACTTCAGTGCTTCTAGAAAAAAATAAAAATAAATATGTGTTGACTTTGAGAAAGAGCTTGTTTAAAAGATGAAACATTTGACTTCAGTTTGGTGGAAAAATGAAAAATTTTACTATTAAGAACTTAGTAGTTTTGTGATTGGCCTTGCAGTGCCACGGGGAAATATTCCCCCCCTTCTCATTTCTTGTTTTATTGCACATTTGCAATTTTTAAACGTTTCAAATAAACAAACATGTATTTATATTAGACAAAAATAACCAAAGTTAATAGAAAATAGATTTTTAAAATGATTTCATTTATTACAATTTTTCTCAATTGCATTGACGAGCATTTAAATGTGACAAATATCCAAAAAACAAAGAAATGATGGAGTGGGTAAACACTTCTTCATGGGACTCTATGGAATTTTCTTGTGGATCTTGTTTTAAGGAGAAACTGTTTTGATTAGCTGTCAGACTGAGATGAGAAATGCACAAAACACAAGAAATGTGTTGCGGATTTCAAAATTGCATTAAGAGTATGGAGAATGATGTTCCTCATGTTAGAACTGAATCAGTGTGACTGAGAAAAAAATGCAATAAAATACTGGAAACAGTTCAGGGGAAAATGTTGCAAATGAGTGCATCCATCAGCTGATATAATATGATACTATTTCAAATTAACATCAACTTGATGAGGCCATGTTTAGATCAATAAAGAGACATGTCGAATGAGTATTGTTACATTTTTTTTTTACCAAGCTGTTGCTGTGGTAGTTTTGCTGCTAAGTGCATCTCATGCTGAAATGTAACCATACCATTACACATGGTTGTTGCTTTCTTATTTTACACACCCCACACCAAAATCGCCTAAAGTACCATAACTGCTGAAATCTATTTATAATATCAGGTGATTTTACCTTTAAAGTCATTACAGGACTTAGGACTCAGGACTATGCTGCAGGGGGAAGCTATTCTCAGACTGCTGATGTTGGCTTTGTGTTTAATGGGGCCTAAGGGTGCTACAAGAAGATTAAATGTGGCCAGTCAGGGTCCTACTCATGTCACATAAAAAAGAACAAGGGCTGTGGTGCATGACATTTATGAGATAGTTGACCAAGCAGTGAGTGTTTGGGGATGCTGTTTGCTGTTTGTCTCAGGTGTCTGCAGCTGAAAGAAAGACACTGACAGATGAACAGCTGATCATAAAGTAAACAACATGTTATGCAAGATAATTATATACAAAAAGAAAAGGCCATCAACATTGGCTGCACATACAATGTTTGTTTTTTTTGTTTTTTGTTTTTTTTTCCTTGCGCCTGTCCCGTTTGGCTCTTTTGCCATCAGAATTGTTGTCTAAAGCAAAAGAAAGATGCCCAACGGATTTACTTTACCAAATTGACCATCCCAGCCTTGCCATAATGGTCCATTTGATTCACCTTTTATTGTTTATTTTATTTTCACTTGCTGAATACGGGACAGACTTGACTGGGGGAAAGAAGGGGAGAAAGAAAGAGGGAAAGAGAAACAGCTGAGAAGAGGTACGGGGGAGAAGGGCAAAAGACAAAAACCAACAGAACGGGCAGGGAAAAAAAGCATATATCAATCACCTGGATCACCTGTTGAGAAAGAAAAAAGAAAACAAGCAGAAGAGAACAAGAGTAATAGAATAAACAACATCACAATGATATATGGGAATATGACAGTAAATACTAAATATTAAACATTATTGTGCAGCACATAAGATCAACAGAACACAGTGTGCTTTGAGGTAGGAGCCAAAAAGGGTGTAGTTTGTGGGTGTGATCACCCGTGTGTACACCTGTGAGCATGGACGCGCTTGTTTTTTTAAAAGGTTCCTTCATGCAATGATCTGCTAGAGGGTGTGGGGGGGCCACTGCCCCGTCCTCCAGGGCATGAAGCAGGTATGGAGGAGATCAAAACTCCAGACATCCAGAGGCCCCCAGAACACAAGAGACCAAGGAAGACCAACAGAGGGGCAGCCGCGCCACTGTCCCAGAAAGAGCTGAGGAGAGCCCCAGATTTGTTTTATTTTGTTTATTTTAAGATTAACTGCAGTTGTGTGTCAAAAAAATAACAGTAACCATTCACACGCCCATTACACTATGGAGAGAATAAACGATATGTACCTATCAAGGCCTATGATCATCATCATCCACGTGGCAATTTGTTTGTAATTGTGCATGTGCGTCAAGATGCATATCTACAGATTTAGCAACATCTGACAACAGTATTTGTCCAGGATTATATATATATATAAGTATAGTATATATGTATAGATAAATAAGATTGCTGACTGCGTACCTGTATTTATTGTACTTTCATGGGTAGTATGCCTTTTGTACATCTTCACAGTATGTTTACTAATAATGGCCCCTCTCAGCCACCCACTCTTTTTCTACAACTATTTTTTGTAATGCATACAATATGTGGGTGGTAACAGATACAATGCCGTAGCCAAATGTAAATGATGCTTACATATGTAAATATGCAAATGTAATTTCCCACACACAAACTGGCATCCACGAAAGAATAACGTAAGGTGAAAATTCGTACACCTAAAGCATAGTACAAAATATGCGATCTAGAGTTAACTTGCTGTGATGGGATGGATATCAAAACTGTAAAACACACAAAAAAACAACATAGAATCTTTTAAAAAGTGATTGTTATATATGTAATATTACCAAATGTTAAAACTGCCTTTTCACTGACAAGTGGAACAGGCAATAAGAGCACTTCTACAGTCATTATATTGCAAATTGAAATAGAAATGAGACTTATGTAAACACATTGTATGTGCACATGCACAATGAATTTATTTTTATCCTAATTATGTACTGTTTTCATGGTAGATGTTCATCTTAAACATTGCACCTACACTGACCTCATTATTCCAATGAGGTCAGTGTAGGTGCAAGTAGATAAGCCAAAATTTTAGACTACAGACTTCTCTGAACGCAGACTTTTTTTCCCCTGTTCTTGGCTCTTCATGATGTCAGTAGGAGTGGATATCCCAAACACTGCAATGGCCCACTCACCTGCTGTTCAAACATTCTGTTTGTGATTGGCCTCCAATAAGATTTATTTTGACCTCTTAAAGTAATTCGCTTTGAATATTTAAACGTGTAAAGCCGGTGCAGTGTAGTATAAACTGATTACAGTCATTAGTAAGAATGTGCTGTATCTTTTGTTCTGTTTGTGTTGTTGGTCATCTATCACGGAGGACCTTTTTTACGCGCCAGGTGACAGGAGCTTATAACAGATCATGCAATAAGAGCTGTACACATATGACATTTGTCAGTTTAAAAAATCATCACCAAATTGCTCATCTTAACCTGATTCAAAGATACTGGAAGGAATAAAAAATATATTACAAGCTAAATGTTCATTTATTCTCCTCATAGCTACTGACAAACACTGCATTTTTACTGCTTACACTTTAACTTAGTAGTTCTCAAACCAAGGGCCTGGCATAGAGCCACTGCAGTGGGGGTATGAACAACCAGGAGAAAAAATATGGAGTGAAACAAAATTGAATGAATTCATAAGAAAACAAAACAAGAGTTTGCTGATACTCTTTTGCTGACCTTTGTTTCACTAAAACTCAACTTGCATTTTTCTTTTTTATTTATTTTTAATGATTGGTATCAAAAATGGAGGGGCGGGAGTACGAACTTTTTTTGTTTCTGCTTGGCAGCGTTGCAAAGAAGGTTTGTGAACAGCTGTAACTGAATGTCACTGTAGGTTTGTGAGCTTTAAAGTAACTTTGGAATTCAGAGGAAAACCAGGGAAGTGTGTATCTCACTAATACTGATACTCAGTAGTGTTCTAATGTGAAACAAACCCACACTTGAGTGATGCTCTTTATGTCCACTGTGCTTAAAAAAAAAGGAAAGAAAGAAGTGCAAAGCAGTGACCTTGTGACTGAATATGGGGTTTCTGCTGGGAAAAGCAGCACAGCAGCATAAAACCACAGGGGTTCTGTAAAAACCAAGAACCATAAACGGGAAATTACACTTGGAACAAAAGTAGCTGAGTAGATGGTTGGTGTTTTCTTGTTAACAGCGAGTCATTCCACACGATTTAACTGGCACCTTGGGAAATGCGCCATTTCTCTTTTGCCCTCTGCTCTTTCTCACAGCAGCTCTGCTCTTGACCTCCTCCTTCAGTTCGACCTCTCCATGTTAGAAACTTTGTCAGTGGTTATAAACCCGGCCTCCGCTTTGGCAAAATGGATAATTTGTGTCGCAGTCTCGGTTGTGTCATATGAATTCAGTCCTTGTTTCGCTGTGTGCCTTTTGTGCTCAACAACATCATTAAATTTGTTCTAATTTTGCCTTCTCCAGCAGTGACAGGACAGAAACACTAGGAAAAAAAAGATCCTGTAACTGCTCTGCCAGCTACACACTGTTACAACACCTTGCCATGCATCTGTCAGCTGGTAAGCATGTGCTCTCAAGTGACTTTCAGATAATTGCCACATTGTGACTGACTTGATTTGCATACATTCATTTAATAAATCAGACACTAAATTGGAAAAACCTGTGTGACAGTTATTACGGCGCCAACTCCAGGCTGCATCTGTCCCGTGACCCCACTAATGAAAAGGATGCAGTTCAAGTGTGGGACTGTGGAGCGATGTGCAAAGAGCACTTTTGGATTATATTGTAGCTGAAGTGTGTTAATGGGAATTTAATACTTGTTATATACCTTCTCACTTCAGTGATAGAGACATCTCCATAGAATATGCATTGTGGAGCCATGTCAGTGAAATGAATAATGCCTTTTCCACCAAAATAAACAACACTTTACATTGAACTTTTTAAAAATTCAAACATTTTTCTTTTCTGTATTTGTTATAAAAATAAACAACACAACAAATTTGCTTTTTCACTTAAGCTGGGCTTTTTTTTTCTATTCCTCATTACTTTAAGCAAATGACTGCATTTTCCATTATGAAATGAGTGATCGCTCTGTTCTACATCCATCTTCATGCTTTTGTTAGTCAGTGTCAAATGGGGCACCAGTTCTTGCTCACAGAGTTTGAATTTAACTTTTTTAATGTCATTTAAAGTTTAACCCTTTGCAGCCGATCGGAGCGGGCACGCTCTGTTTTGCGTAACTATTTTTAAATCCCAGTAGCACTGCAACCACATAAGCTAGCGCAAAATTTTTTTTTGCATATGAAACCGAAGAATTGTACTCACATCTGATGCCATCAGCTTGTCCTAGGTCACAGTTTCCTTCCACATATAGCTTTGCAAAAACTGCATAAAAAGCGCTTGCAGGAACAAAAACATAATATTCCAGAAACACGCTGTGCCGGTCCAATCAGCTGTTCATAACACTTCCTACGTTGGAATAGACGTCAGCGCGAACTTTTGCATTTCCGCCATTACCTGCCCGAAACCGGAAGTGACGTCATTTTCGGGAAATGTAGTCTTTTTCACTATCAGGCCCTCAGAGCCTATACTGGTCTTTTTAAAAGTTATCTTTGACTTTATGACTTTCTGTGTCGTTTCTGGGATGCTTAGGACTCATATTGCACTGCTGGAAATAGTTTATTTTGATGCATATGCTGCTTTTTTGCAAATTTGCAGTATAATATTTATTTTCGTTTTTCCTGCAGTGTATAAAAATTGGTGTATTTCAAAAATAAAACTATGAAGACACTCAAAATAAATTTCCTGTGGTGGGAAACTATTTTGTGCAACTTTTTTGTATTTACAGTTTTGAGGGATAAGCCTCTTAAATTTCTCTAACTAGAAATATATGTTAAAAAACAAAAACGATTTTCAATTTTTTTGTAGTTTATTGCACTTTTTTGCAATTTATATAATTACTATGCACTTAATGAATACATATTATTAAAATCTGGGCTATAATGGTTGTATTGATGTATAGCAACTTGAAATGCTCCCAAAAATGGCTCCACAGCAGGTAAAAAATATAATATAAGCTCTGGCAGACTTGGTTCTATGGTAGGTCTTAAAGGGTTAAGAAAAACTGCTGGGACTTCAGTCTGGCTCGTTGCTGTTTGAACCAACTTTGAAGTTTTAAAGGGTGCGAAAAGAGAGAAACTATTTTAACATTACATGAACCAGATCTTTACTTTATTTCTTCCAGGGGAAATATTCCCAAGTAATCCTCTTAAAGGGATTTCCCAAGGCCTATAACAAGAGCATCAACCGGCTTTAGATTTTAGAGTTCCTAAACAGTTAACCATACGAACAACACATATTGCAGTGATGAAGGACAAATGCTTGTCTTTATAAACGTTAGTCAAAGCTATGATTTAAGCTTGGTCTTTCAGGAGCAAGTCCTAACAGTACAAATAAAATGATATTAAGCTATGCTTATATGAAATCAACAGTTTTTCAACAGAATGAACCTGGTGGTTAGTTTTGACTTTTTAAACATGCTATGAATCAGTAAGTTATTTTGTCCCATTTTACGTTAAGTGATGCTGGCGGACAACTGGTCAAGTTCACTGCAATTTTCAGCTCACATAGTTTTTAATGTATTTGTACTCAAATAAGAAATTACAAGTATTGTTTAAAATAAGTACCATATATTCTGGCTAATATTTAGAGTGATAATACTCAGTTTTTAGTTCACTATTTAAAGGGAATCCCACCGGCAACAATTATTGCCATTTTAACCCCCTATGACATTACAAAAATTCAGCATATTTTGTGTAGGGGAAGTCTAAGGAGTAAAATGCATGCATTTATTTCGCAGGGAAAAATTTGGGATTAAATGGGTTAAGATAATGGCACCAAAAATATACAGGTGATTACATACTAGGGCTGCCATGATTAGTTGACTAGTCACGATTACGTCGACTATCAAAATCGTCGACAACAAATTTAATAGTCGACGCGTCGTTTGAAGCTTTGTAAGATCCTGAAAGATGCAGGAATAAGTAGTAGGATTTAAGAGTGTAATAACGGACAAAAACAGAAGATGGCAGCACTGCATGTACAAGGATGCCAGCTGCCGTCAAACGCCGAAGAAGAAAAAGCAACTCCGGTATAGAAGCTGTGTCCAAATTCAGGGGCTGCATCCTTCGGAGGCCGCATTTGAAGGCTGATTACGTTACAGCGACGCAACAAAGGCTTTCAAAATTCGAAGACTTCTGCAAATGCTGCCAACAAATGCGTCCTACTTTTCCCCAGATTTGAAGGATGCGTCAGGTGTATCCTTTGTGGCCCAACCTATCCCAGAATTCATTGCACGGCTCAGCCAATTCCAGTTTCCAACAATGGTGGCAGCTACTTAGTTTTAATATTACTCTTATTACTCTTTCTGGATCACAAAATAAACGTTTAACATATTTTCAGGTGAGAATGTAGCTGTGTAAACTTCAAATATCTGCTCAGTTTATCAAGACATCACATCTTTGTAAAAGTGCTCCGACGTTTTCGGAGACGTCTGTTATCCACCATCTCAATAGCTAGCCGGGGTTCAAGGCGCACTAGAGCCGGCGAGAACAGCGGACTCCCGGCATGTATTGTTATATTTTAGATAGCAGAGCAGACAGCTCAGTTTATTAAGCTCCACTGAGACAATCTGCAAAATTCATTAAAAATTTAATAAACTGTCATCTTGTCTTTATTTTTAGTTAGCACATACCTTAAACACTTCAAGCTGTAAGCTAATAATAGTTACATAAGCGCAGATGCATGCTGATGCAATAAGCTGTACGTTTTACGTCCAATTGATGCCCAATCTGATTAGTCGACTAATCGCAAAAATAATTGCTGACTAGTCGACTATCAAAATAATTGTCTGTTACATTAATTAATTTAGTGTGAAGTATCAGATTAATAACTTTTTTTTAAAATTAAACTTAAGCTCTTTGGCTAGGATGTCAGATAATTGTATTAAAAATGCTCCTTAAGACAAATACAGAGCAGAGGTAAAGTTCAGTTACTTCAAAGCCTGTCACACAGCAATTGTCTGCCTTTTTTAAAGACTGACTGTCAATCAAAACAGCTACTCCCCAACCCTAAAACTGGTAAGTTATAGCAAACAAATTCACCTGTTTTGCAACTTTCTTACGGCAGGAAACCAGCACTAAAGACCCAAACCATTTAGCATCGCTGAAGTTGGATGTTTAAATCTGAGGGATTGACTCAGTTTTTGGTGACAGCATTTTACTTAATACTTAAAAATCCTGCATGTTCCGATTTGGTCTCCATTAACTGCGGCTGAGTGAATCTGCTTTTTATATGCTGGTCACATTTGGCATTTTTATTCTATCATACGGTGTTTGTGGCTCCACAGCGGCATTAAAATATAGCCTCATGGCCTAAACTACAAGCTGTTACTGTTTAATTGAAGAAAGGCAATCAGGAATAAAGAGAGGGAAAAAAGAAGAAAAGAAAACTGTGATCACAGACACAAATTCCTGTTGTCTAGGCAGGTCCATTACCAGGCCACTGCTGATTCACATCATCAGAATGACTGGGAAATTTGTTAATGAGCAAACATTAGCCTTAAAACCCTATCACCACAGTGCTGTGTAGGAAAGGCAAAAATGTTCTAGCTGAATGAATAATTGGCACACACTAAAAAACTGGTTGGCCCAAGATGATCTAAGGCATCATTGCATGCAAACAAAATCAGTGTAGGTGTTAGTGTGTTCAGCAAAGCTTCCCTGGATTAATAAAAGGTGAAGTGGACATGCGGTGGACATATTATTGCTGTCAGTGGTCTGGCACCCCTCTGCCATGTCGCCAGTTGGCTGCTGATTCAGGACCGTGGACAACACCATCTTCTGCAGACAGAATCAGCACCAAGGACAGCACCAATTTTGGCCACAGTGTAAAGAGGAAGTTAGCGCTGCAAATTCAATCTATTTCAGAGTCTGTTGTATTTATTTAATTATTTACTGCATTAACGAAGGCAACGAGGGGTGGAACTAGTCAAAAAAATATCTTAAAAGTCATATTCAGCCGTTGTGTTTTATTACACAATTCACCGGAATGACTGCCAAAATGCCTGGAGGTGAGCTATCTCACAATTTATGTGAAAATAAAAACACAATTTTTGAATACTTTCCACTCAAGTTCATTTCCAGAGGGCACATTTGCCACATGAGCCCTGCGCTGTTCTTTCTTTTAATGTCTTTAAGTAATATTTGACTGCTAAACCCCAAAACTTTACTTTTCTTGGCATTTGTTTACCATTCATTATTAATAACCCTCAGTAATTCCATAAGTTTAGTTTAGTTTATTGAAATCTTACTGATTACTAATTATTTGCTTGCATAATAATCTGCAGCAGATTCTAATTATTTGTTGTGGTGCTTGGATGCGTTCTTTTCATTAAGCTCTGGCTCTTTTCTTTCTTCTTTCTAGTGAAACACTGGAATTTGAGAGTTTTCAGTCTGTTGATAAATTAAAGCTCCCTCTTCAGACTGTGCCCATTACACTGGCTTCTGATTGTGGTGCTTCACTCAAGCTGCACAGCTGCATCAACCCCCTCCTGTCAAACCCTGCCACATGCTGAGGCCTGGGCTACTCTTGACTCCCTCACAATATGGCTGCCTGGTGCGCTGCGCACACACACACATCAATTAGAGAAAGGTTACCTTGTGCTGCTGCTGGCTGGTTGTCTTCCTGGCACCAAAAGAGGCACAGAGTGAAAGTATGAGTGGAAGAGCTGACTTCTCGCAACACCTCCACACCCACACCTCTGTTCCACCAGCAACATTAACCATCACAACCACCACTCTGTTCCTGTTTTCCAAATTTGGCCTAGCTATTTTCAAAAGGTCACCTTGCCCGTTTCCTCCCAGATTCTTTTCAAACAATAAAAGTGCACACATGGAGCAAAAATTAATATTTACCTCGGGACCTTTAGAGGAAGTGTGGTTTTTCAAAAATGCAAATCTTAATATAAGCAACGAACTGCCTTGGGCACCAGTGCTATTATTTAATTAGAGATGGTGGTATGAGGTTCAATATTTATTTGGGAGAGGTGTTGTGTTTATGCCGCTGGATATTTACTGGAGCAGCGGAGGTTAAAATCTTAAGCCAGTCTCCTTTGTTCCTCAGACTTCTTGCCACCATGACCATTGGCAACTGGTGCAACTGGCATCAAAGTATTCATTATAGAAATGCACTATGCGTACTAAGGCTGACAGGAATGTGCACTTGCGTGTCTATTTCTTCTTGTATATGTGTACGTGTCTGTGTTGCTGCAGGTATATGAGAGAGCATACTGACCATTCCTTTAGGTTAAGCAATGCACCCTTCTGGTAAACAATGGATCCTGTAGTCTTTAACCCCATGTGTATATGTGTGTTTTTTCTCCTTTCACTGAGGGCTCATTTTTCACACACATATACCCTGTGCTTTTATGGAAAAGAACAATCATGGCTTGAAGTGGCGTGTTCTTCAAAAACCTCCTCTGGCACACTGTCTGGAAACTGGTGTTACGAACTGTCTGCAGCTAAGTATCCATCATAATCACTTTTCCTTTATTTTTCAACAACTTTATAAAAACTTGCTTCCCTGTTTAGTTTGTTCCGCAGACAGGTTCATGGTCATAGCTGAGGCATCTCACTTCTTGCACTGAAGAGCTCAGAATTATTGCTATTATTATTAATATTATTATCATTGCAAACTGTGTCATCTTGGCAACTATTGTATTAGACACAGTGAAGGATAAAAAAGAAAATGATAACTTTATTTGTATAGCACTTTTTAAAACACAAAGATACAAAGTGCTTCACAGTTAGTAAAAGCCTACATTAAGGATAAGTCAACACCATACTGTTTCACATACATTCCAACATACTCGCTTTCATTTACACAAATAGATGTAAACTATGACTCAAAATAATGGGAGAAAGATTAGGAGAAATCTACTGAATAAAAATGAGTTTTCAGCAGTCGTTTAAAACAAATCACAGATTCAGCTCACCTGATGAGGAAAGCTTCCCCAAACTTAGGATGCTACAGGCTCAAATGGGTGATTATATTTGGCTTTACGGTAAGAAGGTGGAACAATTACAAGACCTTGATCAGATGATGTGAGACCTTGGCTGCACTAATAGGGTCTCAGTAGCTCTCATATATAAGCAGGGGCCTGTCAGTGTAGGGCTTTATGTGTTAATAATAGGATTTTAAAGCAGATTCTGAAATTCACTGGGAGCCAGTGAAGAGAAAAAAGAATAGATGTGAGTGCCGGCTCATTTTTGTTAACATCCTTCCTGCTGTGTTCTGCAACAGCTGGATATGGGCTGTGGAGGACTAAGAGATGCACATGAAAACATGAAAACAGCAATCAACGCAGGAGAAAATTAAAATTCAAAATGACCATATGACAGCAACAATTTGATTTTAGCAATATTTTTTTAGATGAAGGAAAGAAGATTGGATCAGCTAAGAGATGCAGATGTGTTCAAAATGCAGATGTTGGTCAAAGATGGTACCAACGTTCTTATCAGGTGATTTGTTCTTATCAGAGGGGGCTGATGTACTGACTGATCACCTTAGAGGAAATCTTGTGCCAAACACAAGAATGGGTTTTACTAGAACTGACAATACAGTTGTTGAGGTTGGTTGGCTTCACAGAAAAGTACACCTGTGTGTCATCTACAGTACATTGCAATGATCAGGGCTTCTTTTGAAACTGTTGAGTAGATGGCCCAGGGATAACACACATATAAAGAAAACTGAACTGGTCCAAGACTGGAGCCCTGGGAGACAAAACGGGGGGCGAAGATGAGGACACATAGACTCAAATGAATTCTGAAATAGCTGTCAAACTGTTTAGGAGCAGTGCCCGTGATGCCAATGCAGTTTTGTAATATGTTAATATAAATAGTGTGATCAGTGACAAAGGCTCCAGATAAATCTCATAAGAATAAAATCGATTCTGTTCATGTAGACGTACATCCAGATGAACAGAATCAACCTTTCGGGATCTACTTACCTGGATGATTGAGCATGCGTCAAGACAATAAAATCGAATGTTCACCTTTATCAGTGAGGCATACGAATATTGTTAGTAATTTTCAAAAATGTTCTTTCAGTGCTGTGATTTGTCGGCAACTGGATTGCAATTTCCAATTAAAAATTTTGTTTCACTCAAGTAGCTGAAAGAGCTGATGAGCAACAGCTTTCTAAAGGCATTGTTTTAATGAAGGGAAGTTTGGAAATTGGCCTGTAATTATGTATAACCGTGGAATCATGGGAGGATTTTTTTAAGCAGAGGGAAGAGGTTGGCTGTCTGAAATGCAGCCAGATGAAAGGCATTGATTTGTAATAAAGAGAAACCGGGGAGATGACAGGTAAAACCTCTTAAACGAACTCAGGAGGGATGATGTCAGTTGGACAGGAAGAAGTATGCAACGTTGACACTGATGGTACTGAACAAGAACGTGGGTTGTATTTACTGTTGTTAATCAAACCAACAAATGTACTTCATG
>NW_005187472.1:2628583-2643664 GCF_000239375.1 Pundamilia nyererei
TATATATATATATATATATATGTGTGTATATACATAGTGTGTGACAAAACTTTGCCATCATTACCAACTTCTCTTGATGTCCTATTTAAATAAAGTTACGTTTTTTGTTACTACTTTTTTACTACTTACTAACTAACCATCTCAGGGCATCAAACAGAAGTGTTAACCTGTGGACTGAAAGATGAAGTGACAAAAACTGCAGTTCCTCTAATGTCCATTTCATTCTAGCTCCAAAAGTGTGTCACGCACGTACGTACCAGCACGTTAAACACATCTGTGATAAATTATAAAAAGGGTAACGAGGCTTAAAATTAGGGGTTTGGTGAACTCCCCAATTGTTTTTGAACTTTGAATTGAGTTATATAACACATCCTGATGTGAGGCTGGTAGAAATGTAGTAATTTATTACCATGGTATTTATGGTCTTGAGTCTGCATATGTACAGTTTATCAGCTTGCTAACCAGCTTTGAACTCTAACCTATCACCACAAGAAAGCTAACTTTAAGGCTCCAATTAACAAAGTCCAGAAGTAGATGATGTCACTGTTGCTAGATCCACTTTTCATATTTGGTTTCATGTTTAGACTTCACGGTAAGCATCACACAGTGTAGCTCCCGCTGGACTCATGGCAGTTTTGAATGGCAAATGTTAATGATGCGTTTCTTCACAGTGATGGGAAAAGAACCAGGTTTATCTCAGCTTGGAGACTTCATTTATTTTTAATATTAATGCATATAACTATGTACTTTCTGCACTAGTCAATGTAGCACTTTGCCAAAAAAATAAAGTCCCAGAATGCAATGCAACAACAATTAAATTAATTCAATATGTAACATATGTGCCATAATAGTTTTAATATTTGGCAGGATTTTTCAATTGTTTGGTGAAGTTTCTAAAAACGCAAACTCTGAGCCTGGCACTTTTGAGACAAAAGGCTGTTGTGTATACTCAAAAATCAAGCAAATAAAAAAAAAAAAAGCCACATATTATTTCCTGTATATTTCATGCAGTTGAGTCATATGTTTCAATCAAGCTTTACAATCCCGAGTAGCGGGGCAATCAACAAAAATAGCCACCTCTGCAGGTGGGTGGAAACTTTAAACAAGTGTAAACAAGTCATCTATGGAGTCAAGAATCTGGCTTCTGGATTTCTTCACTTTGCTCTTTCCTTGCTGGTTTGTGAGCAACGTCATTTCCCCTGCAGACAGAGTGATTTATGAGACATAGATGAATAAATACATCCATAGGACAGAAGTGAAAATTACAAAAAGCAAAGAGTTAATTGGTGAAGGAAAGCCACAAATATTTGCACAAAAAATAGCCAAAATATGAACAATGCCTTGGGATGAGTCACAAAGAGCTGAGAATGGCTTAGGAAGCCTTACAGATGCTTCCTTTTATCTCTTTGTGCTCTATTTTAGCCACTATACCACAATGACTCATAGGTGCATCGTGTGCGCCTCTCTCTTTTTTCATTGACACACCCCTCCCCTTCCCTACCCCCCCCCCCTTTTTTTTTATTAATATGCGAATGCTGATTAAAATTTACCGTTTCAAATAGCAATGCCAGGTGACTCAAACTGGGCATTGTCTGATCCTGGTAGAGAGGAGGATTGTGAAAAAAGCTTTTCTTAATCTAAGTGTATTTATCTACATCATCCAACACTGTTCTACATATAACTATGTGTGGAAATATGTCTCACTCATATTTAAATTTGTTATAGTGGATCAACAGGTTAGCTAGTGATAAGAAAAAACATTTACTTTTGCTCATCTATAAGCAACAATTATCTAAAAGAAAAATAGGAAATATCTTAATTATGAGTATAAATTACCACAGGATTTAGATTTGGCTTCCAAAAGCAGAAAATGTTACATGCAACACAGAGGCCCCATGTGATTGCAGTAAGCTTTATTGGTACCACCGGTGATTTAGCAGTCGGGCAAACGTCCTCCAGCTATGCCTGGCTGAGACGGGAGCTTCTCAGGGGAAGAGGGAGGCAGTAAAGTGACTGAATGCTTTGGCCTGCCTGTGACCAGTTTTTGCTGACTTGCCAAATAAAAAGTAGTACTTTAAAAGTGGGAAACATGTTGATTTGTCACACAAAAAACTGGTGTTAGATGTCATTTGCAGTGCTTGCACAGACCCCTTGAAGAGAGACAGATCTAAGTTATGTAAGAAAAGAAAATGATAGAGTACGTGATGAAATAACTGTCAGAAGCAGAGAGGCTGTTGACGGAGTAACTGGAATGCACTAATCCAGATGCAGATAACATTTAACATTTTGAGATATATACCATATTTCATAGAAGACTGGTTGCAAATGACTTGAAAGACTAAAATGTTGCTTCTGATCTCTAAGTGTTAACGGATGAGCAGATTGTGGGCAGTAACGTTTGGTTGCTGTGCACAGTTGGTTGTTTCCGAATTTTGACACATAGCAGTACCGCTAATGGACTCCTAGAAGCATTTACCAGTTATATTCTCTAAGCTACTGATATCCTGAGGTTTTTATCCCATCGAGAAAGACCATCAAGACATGTCAAGAAAAATCACACATTAGCTGCTGCCTGTAGATGTTATTATCTATGTCACCACAGCTGACTCATTCTCAATGATTCTTTTATACTTGATTGCACTTTGTGGCTACATACCGTACACGGTAGAAAGACTGGACTGAAAGATTAATTTTTTCATGCTGAAAGACAGCAGCCTTCTTGACTATCCATGAAAACAACAAAACTGAATAGCTGTTGTACTGCAGGGTAGCTAGTTTGCATTCTTATTGTGTAGTTTGGCATACATCTTTTAGGACGCACCATCCAAAGAAAGACTTGCATTGTAGAATACAGACAAGAGTAAGACAGAGTTGGAAGCTTCCTACACTGTGGTTGTAAACCAGATCAAAACTTGTGCAAAATTGAGTTTGTTAAATTATGTAGGAATTTGGCTTCGAAAAGTCTATTAAGGTCTGACAAGTTAAAGAAAGTGTTAGACTAGAAACAAAAGTGCAATCTTATTTTTTTGCATTAGCTAAATATTTCATGTATATTTTAAAGAACATTAAGCTGCTTTAAGACAAAGTCTGGGAGTCAACCCCAGTGACCAATCTGTTTGTCATTGCTGCTGTGATATTAAGACAAATATATGAGGGCAATCCCAAATGTAAGGTCTCCTATTTCTTTTGGAAATACAAACAAGTGTTTATTTTCTTTAATATTTACATCATTTTAAATGTTTAAAAATTATTTATTTTTCTACATAATTGCCATTTCAGTTGATGCATTTTCATAGATGCTGTGGCAGTTTTAGAATTGTCGTGTCATACCAGGTCGCCACCATGTCCTTCAAGAAGTGTTGAACCTCATCTTTCATCTCTTCATCAGAGCAAAATCTATTCCTGACCGGCTGACCTGCAAACGTTCTTGACATACATCACAACTGTACTTCGGTCAATTGTTTTTCATCCAGTTTAACGCCTTTTGTGTTCAAAAATTTAATTACTGCGAGAACTTTGAACTTGGCGGTAACGTTCAAATGGGAGCTCCATTTTCAAGGCCTGCCAAGCCAAGATTGAGCATCGCAGCGAAGCCGCGCAAGAGTCTTTAGGAGTGGAGGAAGCACCTATCACAACAGTGTGGCCAACAGCCCTACAAATAGTTTCTCTACGTCCCCACCACTTTGGAGACCTTACTTTTGGGATTGCCCTTGTATAAGCTAAATAAATAAAATGAAGTTTAGAGTGTGTACTAAATCACTTTACTTCTTGATCTTCTTTTCCTTTTGTTTTTGTAATATAATAATATAAGCTTCTGCCATTTTATTCAGTTTCTCTTTACTTTTTTTGTCAGCACTTGTCTCTAGTTATCAGATCAGTTCCCCCAGTGCATGCATGTTTTCTTGTTCATTCCTTGTGTTTCCGTTGTGTTCTCCTGATTCAGGTTTGATTTTCTTGTTTTCTTTATATTCTGTGAACTTTACCATCAGATTCCAGTGGAGGGAAATGTATACACTTTATTATGTATATCTGTTCTGCTGATTGTTAATGCAAATATCCAATCAGCCAATCGCATTATAGCAAGTCAGTGTGTTTAGGCATGCAGACATTCACACTGGCTCACTAATGCTGGACAGTAGTAGACTGAAAAAACACTGCCTGGTCTGATGAGTCTTGATTTCTGTTACAACATTCAGATGGTGGAGCAGAATTTGGCATAAACATCACGAGCGCTTGGATCCGTCCTGCTACAGATCTGCAGCAACAGTGTGATGCTATCATTTCAGCATGGACCAAAATCTCTAAGGAATGTTTCCAGAACCTTGTTGAATCTATGGCGTGAATAATTATGGGAGTTCTAACAGTAAAAGGGGTCCAACCCAATACTGGTAAGGCAAACCTAATGAAGTTGTTAGTGCATGTAAAAATACATATAATTTAGTGCTTGTATATTTATTTTGATGGGATAAACTATCAAAGTTAATTTGAAATGCTTCAAATGCCTACACTGTGTCACCGACGTATTGATTAATTTCTAGTGAGTTACTGGTGGTCTAAGATTGCATTGTTTGAAATGTTTTGTGTTTGAATTTAGAGGCACTTAGAGGAAAAGATGGAACAAACAGAGCAGCATTAATGATCTCTAAATGTGTCATTCAGTTCTTTGATGGAGTGCAAGTTTCATCTGTTGTCTGTGAGCATCATTTCTCACAGATGATGAACAGAAGTTCAAACTTTTCGAGCATAAACACAACGTTTATGCGTTGTGTTGACATAGAGATTTTCATTAAAAGTTTTTCTTTTCTCTTGTTATTTCAGTTATATTTACATGTTCAAAATAAAATGATTCCATCTATCAAGTCATTATAAGAATCTGTATATATTCAACAAATAACAAAACAGGAGCTGGAACAAAATGCAGAAACATAATAAGGTCTATTTTTTTCCAGTTCATCTGATTTTATTTCAGTACATGCTGTAATAACTAAAGAATATTCATTTTGAATCAGGATTTTAATCAAATGGATTATTCAGGTGCTTGTTCATGTCATTTTTTAACATACTATATTTCATGTAGCTGGAAATGTTACCCACAATTTAGCTTAATTGCCCAAGAGAACTTGGCAGTGTGGCAGTTCATTAATTTGACTTTAACTGTCGGCATTAATTAAGACTGGTTCTTAAGTGCATGTAAAATATAAATCCCATTATTGTCATTATTCACTGCGTGGAGCGAAATTTGTCATCTTGAATCATGCTACATCATTCAACTTCTGTTCAAATAGTCATTCACATGTCCTAAGTTTGCATTACCTAATCCTGACAGGCAGCAGTAGAGTGTATTGAAATATACACAAAAGCATAAATGAGGTATTTATTTTTAATAGTCATTTTATCGGCTAAATGTTTATGTTGCTCAAATGAAAATATGTGATATGTAACAGGTGAGTAACATGGCTTTATGACAAAAAGAGCAGTTTCACAGAAGATGAGCAGAGGTTTACCTGTAACGGTTCATCTCCAAAAATCAAACAATAACTCAAACAAAAAACTGGAACATCTTCAGAATAATGTTTCTCAACATAACTTGTAAAGACTTTGAATGTCTTATCATCATCATCATCATCATCATCACTGTCATCATCATCATCGTCATCATCATCATCGTCATCATCATCATCACCATCATCACAATTTCTTTTGAAAACTGCATTAAAGGTTTCAGAACAACATCTGCTTCCATATCATCTTCCTGTCTGCATATTTAAGCAAGACAAAGCTAAACTGTGCTGCAGCCTTAACAACAGTTGTACAGCTTAACAGAATAGTCTGGGTGCTGAACCGACCTGCCTGCAGTCCAGCTCTTTCCCCACCAACATTCATCTCCCAGAGGTCTAGCTGCTGGTCTCCTCAGTTCCCAGATGTTTAGACACTGTTGTTAAAAGAAGACGGGACTCTTCTGCCCAATTGCAAACATTTTCTGATGTGTTTTAATTAAATGCTTTGTTTTCTGTCTTTGACATTTATTATGTTTTCTGTGTTTTTTTTTAAAAAAGTAGAACCCCTTTATTTTACAGTATGGCTTCATACGATTTGCAAATCACTGGATTCTGTTATTTACACAGGTCCTAACTTCTGTGTTGGAAAGCAAAGTGAGGTTGAGGTACACGTTTTAAATAATAAAAGTTTTAAGTCTTATCTTGGTAAAGATTAATCATCAAAACTATTTCGTTGGAGCCAGGTGGTGACCTGTCAAGGGTTTACACTGCCTCTTGCTCTCTGGCAACTGGGATAGCCCCCAGCACCCCATCGTACTCCTGAACTGGATAAGCGGAAGAAGATGGATGGATCAATAGACTACTTTGTTGGGGGATACGGAAAGATCATGTTTTTAGACAAAATACATCCTTTAACCACATTTTACATGTTACCACATGTCTTGGTAATGATATACACCTTATGATAAATTTCACTAGACATACAAAAAATGTTCAAACACTTGCTGAAATAGTACTTCTTAGGAATTAGAGTGCTCTTTGGTAAAATAAAAAAAAGGTGAACTAACTGATATCAGTAGTGTAGGCATGTCTTCAGGTATTGTTATCAGCCATAGAGTTAAATTCATCACCAGTTTTGGATGTGACAGAAACAACTTGAAAGTTCCACTTTGTGCTGTGTATTGCTTGCTTGTCTGCTTTTGCACCCAGTTAGTACAAGTCCGGCCTACCTGTCATAGCTTTGCTATGCAAAGTACCTGACATGAACAAGCATGGCTTTGAAAGACTTGAGCAGGTTGGCATTTTCATTGAAATTCCTGGTCCGTGTGTGTGTCCGGGGCACTGAGATGTGTGATGCAGCCAGTAATTTGGCTGCTTGTGGTCTTACAAGCTTTGTACAATCTTAGCAGGACACTGTTCTGATTTTAGTCCTGTGCCCAATCTTTTCGAAATGACTTACAGTATGTATATTGCAACAATGAAATAGTTTTTATATTCTTGAGAAAATGTTTTTGAAAGATTTTTATAACTTATGGTTAGTTTATGTTTAATGTTACTTTAATAAAAGACTCACTTTAAAAAATTCTCAGCGGTACTCAATTAACAATAGATGAATATGAATCAAGCTTAAATTGATGTTAAATACTTTATAGAAAATTTATAAATACTTACCTATATAAAAAACACTATGTTAACTAAAAACTGTAACCAGATTGCACATAATGGTTCACAGTGTACTGTTTTTTACGTATTGTTGTATTGTTTGTTTACGCTAAATTGAGGTGAACTGCTAATCTTTGTTAATGTCAACAAGAGATTGTGTCACTTTAAAATGCCAGGTCTGTTTGTTAATAAGTAGAGTGCCTTTCATCATTATTATTTGTTGTCTATTGACTATACTGACACTGGATTGCCAGTACTTTGGATATTGTTCCCCCATTCTCTCGCTAATAACCCCCCATGATTAGCAAAATATCAAAGACACAGTGACACTGTACATAGAAAAATAAGAAAAAAGGAGGAAAAATTGTAAATGGGGAAAATAGCTGCTTTGTTGACAATAAAGGAACACGTGGGGCCTCATTACAGATGAGCATTGCCATTTTAAAATGACATATGCGCAGAATCTACATGTCAATGGGTCCCTAGTGTGCAGTGTACTGATAATACTATTGTAAAAGAAATGATTTAGCTAAGAAGGCACAGACACACGCCCCCAACTTGCACGAGCACAAAGCAGTAATGCATGCATTATGAGAGAGAGCTATACTTCACTGACATATGGCTTTATGACTAGGGTAAAAATCTTCTGTCAAATATCCAGCAACTTTATTGCCGCAATAGTAATGCTAGTGGATTGTACTGCTATTGAAGCAATGCAGTCTATTGGAAATATGGTAATTACATCTGCACTATGTGTCATTTATATTCTTCCCCCTTCCTTGTTTGTACAGGACACAATTCTGTCACTGTAACATGTGCGTCTGTCTCAGTTAATGCACGTGAACATGTGCAAATCTGTTTGAACACCTTTCTTACCTGCTAGAGGTTTCATATATTCAAGCAAAGACTTATCTCTTGTAACTTTCTGTCAGTTGCATACAAACATGAGACAAAAAACAAAAACCCACAGAATCTGATTTGAAATGAGAGTTAGAGTGAATATGAGGTGTTAGCAGGTGGACGGGGAAGAGGTTACACATACCAAAGGCTGGTCCGAGGCTCTGTGACAGGACCAACAAATTTGGCCTCTAGTATGAGAATGATGGACTAAAAGATGAAATTTGTCATGAATTTTAAAATGCATGTGACTAATAATCAGAGTGGGATGCAGTGTTATTCACACAAATGTGTGTGTTTGTGTACATGTGTTTAGTGCATCAGCCTCCAGCTGCCCCACAGCTAACAAATTGTCTGCAGCTATCATGGAAGAAGGCCCTCATTGTGTGACGGACAAAAGCGGCGTGTGCCACTGGTTGGAGATAACAGTGATTTATGAGGGCCTGTCTCTGTGGCAGCAGGCAAACATGCACTTCGGGGGTCTGTCTGTGAGCGGACCACCATTATGTACCTGTAAGAAGAAGCTGGCAGGAATGTGCAGCATATTCACCTTTACACTGGCCAGCCGACTGGATGTGCTATTGCACTGAAAGCTCAGGGGAGTGGAGAAATGGCATCATGAATTAAGGGATAGAAGGGATTGCATTTATAACGGGCCACGAACGCAGAGTGTGAGAGAACTGCAGTTCTGAGAGCTGCTGTGGAGGAATCTGGTACTGGAGTGTTCCAGAGGTATTTATCTTCTGATTTCATACATGATATCTTAGCAATTAAGGGCATGGACAAACATCCATTTTAACTGGAAAAATGGCAATATCTGAAGGATCTCTTTAACATGTATGAAATTAGCTGCTCTCTGATCTGACTGTGAGTTATCCATCAAAAGGAAAGATAAAGGCTGGACTAAGACTACACAGTATTTCTATTTGTCAAGATGGGTCCCTGTGTCAGATTAGGCAATTAGAGTCATAATAGCTTGCCTTTTCATGACTGACTGACATAATAAAACTACACATTGCTGCCCAATCATGCTTGCAGTCTTTCACAGTGTGCACAATGTCATTGGAAAGGAGGTGCTAGGTAGCAATTTCCAGGAAGACAATGAAAAACAGACAACAGGCTGAACTGAAGCTGGATTTCAGTGATGAAAAATAAAAAATGCTGGTGAGCATGTTGTGCACAGATTGGTCATCCTCAGAGAAATGAAGAAACCTTTGTGGAAAACTAAATAAATAAATAGCGTGTAAGTCTCAGTGTGATAAATAATGTGAGCAGATGCAATCCATTGTGACGTATTATGAAACATAAAATGATCAACCATTTGACTGTATGACACCTGCTTTCATACCTGACTCAAACAACAGCCTACAACATCTGGGCCGGGGCAGAGTAGAGCTCAGACATAATTGCTTCTCTGCACTATGCTGTTTTGGAGCATCTGAGACATTAAGGGTCAATGGGAAACACTGCGAAATCTTTGATTGTCACTGCAATGAAACATGCACTGAAGGCTGACTTTAGGCTTCTGGGATCAAAGAAAACATTTAGCCTTGTTAATACTTTGCACAAAATTCTCACCGTTTGTCTGCCTCCACGACTCGTGTCTAAAGCTCAACGAACTGTAGCATGACGAGAATTGATGCAGAAATACACACGCATGAGAAAGAAAGTTTGTGTGACTCTGGCAAAGAACAAGATCTTGCAGTGCTGCGTTTTGAAAACATCAGAAAGCTACAGAGTTGAGGGCATCAGCAGATGCCTGTTGATGTGCCTGGGCTCTTTACCATCTAAATGTATATAAAAATCACTATGTATTCATTTCACAGTCCTTGATGTGTCCAACTGATATAATAGTCTTACTCAAATTAGACAAAACAGGCACGAGTTTATTGCAGTTTACCGTGACGTAATAACACAGTCTTTGTTGCTTCACAGTATAACACAGCCCTAACTCAGTGATTTCATATCTTTTGGTCCCACAAAGCTGATTTTGTAAAAACTAAATATGGGACAATACAACAAGACAACTGACTCCAGAGCAGGTTCAGGTTAAGGGGATTCAAATTCTTTCACAGCATTTTTGTTTTTATAGCAGACATTGATTTGTCACAGTGGGGGAACAGAGTATTAGAAATGTCTTCATTCAACATGGTGAGGTCTTGCATTTGCAAAAACACTTTAGTGTATCATTAAAACGTAGGCTGCAGGTAGGCAGGTAACATAAATCAAGGTTCACATATGCATTCTCACAGACATGGCATGCACTTATCCCAACCACTCTCAGCACATTTGACAGCTACATTATTAACCTGGAAGTCCCTTCAGTGGCTGATTCCTATCTTGCCTCCCTGGCTCCTGTGAAGGAGGATGTCTGACTCACTCTCACTGTCTGGAGGAAGTTCAAATAAAGACCCGATAAGGGTAGAAAATGATAAGTCATCCTAAAATTTTCACACTACAATAGAACTCAGAGTACTGCAATAATCATAAAGAACATCAGTTTGCTCATTCATATGCATTTGGATACTTTATGTGCTACCCCAAGACAGCAACATGTGCCAACAAAAAGGATTCATTTTACAAGCCAATATATTTTTATGTGCAATAAATAAATAAATAAATAAATAAATAAATAAAAAGACACATCAGAGGTAATTTCATATTCAAGGAGTAGGTATTCATGCCCATGAAAGTATAGCATCCTGATGTACAGAAAAAGCCTTTCCTTGTAGAGTTTTTTAAACATCCAGAATTTTTTGATGAGATGTGTTGAGTTTGTTCATCAAAAACAACTGATAGCCAGCAAAGAATGAAAGAAAATCCTAGTTTTAGAGCAGATGTTGACCTAAAGTTAAATGTAATTGCAAAAGATTGAATACAGGAGTTAACATAAGCTGTCACGTTGCCTTTTGATGTCATCTCAGTCTGAACTTGCTACATGTGGGAAACTGTCCAGAACCACCTGAAGTGGCGTTATCAAACCCAACCTGCTGTTTTCCTAAAAACCTCACAGTAAAGTCTGCTGAGAGGGTGAACTGAAACCAGAAAGTGAGCGAAAACAAATCAAAAGAAAAGTAGAGATCACAGAGCTCCCAGATAAAATCAGAGCCTGTTGGCGGACAGTTTTGTGATTTACATTTTTGACACTACCTCTGACTTCTTATGCAACCTTTGTTTCACTTTCAAACAGGTCATCTAACATTTCCACAGCTTGCAGCAGTAATGCACCATTACCCCAGGTTCTGTTGTGAGTCTCAGCACTACATCAGCTGCTTCTGACAGAAAAGAATGATTTGACGCCCTGAGAGAGAAAACCAGGTAAAAATACCAATTGTTCCATTCAGTCACTTCCATCACTAGCTAGCACAATTTCTCCCATTATGAAAAGAAAAGAAAAATAAAATAGCAAATATTAAAGTAGTTTCACTCTAAAATGAGAAACACGGATTAATGTTAAATCATTCTGAAACTGCAGCTGACACAACTGTGTCTGTTTTTCCATGAAATTGTCTTTTCTATTTCTGTAGCTTACTTCAAAGTTCAAATGACATCATCAGCATCAGCATCGCTGTTTTCATGCACTTATTTTTGGCCACCCTACTGCAGTCAACAGTTTTGATGTTTTAGACACAAGAAACAATCTAATGAACTATTTATTGATTTACCAGTAATAGTTTCTAAATGTGAAATCAATACAGCACTTAGTTCCACTAGTTCCTTTACTATGACATTGCTGCTGGTGCAGAAAATTATATTTGTGTCTCTAACCATTTTTTTAAACAATCATCACACTTTGACTATTTTAACATGTTAACAATACGATGCTGAGTGTGACGTGACCCCATCTCTTTGTTTGTTGATTGTTTAAAACAAGCCGTTAAATTTTTTCACACCTCAAAATAGAAAAAAGAAAGATGTGCAGCACTACACAACTGATAAATAAAGGCTATCTACAAAAAATTTCAATAGAAATGTTGGTATAAGTGTTATTAGTGGTAACAGATGCACTCTGCATGCTCACCTCTAACCACCACTATTTTCTACAACCCCAATTAATTTGCTGAACCCTTTTTAACCATTTTTCTAATCAGTTTTAATACCACAACTCTTAATTTTGTAGTTATGTGTGTATGGAAGGGGTGACAAGAGCACACATTTTGACCAGGGTCTTTGTAAAGTGCTTTGTAACTATGAGCTATGTGGCCTTAAGAGTAGAAAACCTTGAGGGCCAAGGTTTTGTTAAGGCAGGTTCAAGGTTTCTTTATTATTGCTGTGCAGATTGAAGATTCACTCCACAGCTGAAAACACTATGAACACACAAAACAGTTGTGAAAGCAAAAAGAGGTCCAACCCTGAAACTAGCAAAGGTATGACTAATGCGGTGGCAGGTAAGTGATTCAGACATAAGATTTGCCAATAAATAAATAAATAGCTATGTCCAAAAAAATGTTTAATATCTCCAGATTCCAATACTTTCCTATATTGTGTTTATATAAAGAATGTAAGTTACAAGTGTGAAAACACATCCAAAGGGGAGCTTGTCTATGAACATAACAAACTTGATAAAAAATATTATTACAATAATTATAAAACATTCATCCTTTTTTGTTTGTTTGTTTGTCAGAGAGTCTGCTCTCCAGCCTTCTAGACTGTCACACAACACTCTCTTTCAAGTGTATGCCTAAAATTTGGGGATGAAGAGATCAATAGCAGCCAGGACCAGTTTTCATTTGATGTAGATGTTAAAACAAAGGCTAAGGAAAATCGTTGTAGTAACCTGGAGACCTCAACATCTCTGTGTGCAAATTACTTGGGATCAAGTGCATGCTTACCTTTCCTTTTAAATACCCTTTAAGCGGCTTTTCAAGGTTTGCATTACAAGATGAGTGAGGATGGCAGGGCCATCGCAAAGGCTGCTACCTCCAAAAACCCAATTAAGAACCTAACCAGGAGCATGCATGTTGTACCTGTGATGCATAGTGCAGCTGAAGTTCACAACAGTTTCAATTACGTGCTGGAAGATATATCTGCTGGAGAAAACATGTAGCTTGGCACATTCATAATGTGATCATAACTTCAAGGAAGAAAACAATTTTAACCTCATTTTGAGCCCTAAAAATCTTTGAAGCAGTTTTTACCAGATCAAACATTTCACTCAATGATTGCTGTTTATTTAAATGTCCCATTTACCACTAAAATTAAAGTTCAAGTTTATTGGTAGTTGTAGGAGCAATCCTTTTATCACTGTATTTATTTAGACAAGAGCGTGAAAATGATTGACACATAACTACCAACATCGCTTCCAGGTGGCAAAATTTGATTCAAAATGGGCTTTAAAAGAACTTGATTGCCTTTCACAAAACTGCAGTAATTATCCGGCTGTATTGCCAGCACCAGGGTTCTCGTGTATCTTTAGAGAATATAAAAACTTACTGCAGGATGACGTGCTATATTTAAATTTACATCTCAACCCCTGGATGTTTTCTGGGTTCTCTTTCTACTCCAACTTCTAGTGAGCCACATTTGATCAAGCAAGGTTATCCGCGGTCACACACCTTTAGTAAGTGGCACAGTTGTTTAGGAGAAGGCAAAGCTTCTTCACACTTAAAAAGCTTACAGACAAAAAATATATGCTTTAGAATGGGCTCCTTTTTAGTTAAATGATTGCTTTCAATAGGCTTCACACCACTTAGCATGAGAGAGCAGAGCTACATGTTCAGATCTCCTTGCTTATCCAAAAACAACATTTAAAACCTTTACACTGTGATATATTTGATATGTGAAGGGATATATACATTTTTTATAATGAACTCATGCACAGGAAAACATAATACAGCTCAGTTTAACTGATGCCATATTACAATGTTATTTCTAAGTCCCTTTCATATAGAGGCAAGTTAAGTAATTAAAAATCTAGTCAACTAAAAGACATTTGTTTACATGCATATTCAAAGGTATTTATTAAAGAGAATATCACCCTTTAAACAACTATAATGGGTGCTTTTGAAACAGTAGCAATGTGCTGTATTAGCAAAAAGTGGTTGACTTACATAGGTAGTAACCATGGCAACAACCCAGCATGTCACTTCTTCCAAAGGAGGGAAAAAGATGAGCACTCTGCATCTGTGCAGTTGCCAGCCTCCGTTAAACAACAGCAGAGAGACAAATGGGAAAGTCTTCATTGTCATTCGTCTTGCTTGGCTGATTGTAAGTCTTGCTCACCACCATACTTCCTCCAATCACCGGCAAGGGTTTCAAGAAGCTGATGTAATAGTGGGAAAGGTGAACAGCAACGTGAGACACATTCTGCAGGTGTGTTCACAAAGCACTGGTCTCATTTAAGTTTCAACCTTTTAAGTGCTTTTGGTAGGATTAAGTAAATTTGTCACTTTGACCTTAGTGGATGGCAGGATAACGAGTCTATTTGACCACACTTCTAAAACATACCAGTGTAGGTATTAGCTAATAATGAGGCAATGGTTGAAGTTTAACCTAGAAGGAAAAACTGTTTAGAACTTGAAGCTTTTCAAACACACGAGCGGAATTTGCATTAGGAATGTGAGCCAGCACATTAGACTCTAAAAATAGAACAGACAGGCAGATCAGCCTATGGCTCAGCTCAGCTGATAATCTTCTATACATCAAACTGGGAAATCTTCCATAGGTCATGGTATCTAAGCCACTTTTGCTTCCCCAAATTTGCTGTGCATCTGTAAGGTTCTTTCCAACCAACCACCCCAGCTGTTCCTTCTCATGCTGTTTCTCACTTAATGAATTATATCTGTTATCCCTGATGCCTGCTTTGTACGTGGACTTGCTGCTGCTGCTCTTCCTGCCGCTGGCTTTAAATACATGCTCAGGGAAGGATATGGATGCTTTTCATATTTGCGCATTTAAAAGCAAGAATATCCCAGAACACAGTCTGACTCCCAAAAATACATTAATGGATATGTAAAGAACACTCTTCTTTTGAAATGACCCTGACTGAAACGTGTGTGTGTGTGTGTGTCTATATATATATATA
>NW_005187472.1:2643749-2657575 GCF_000239375.1 Pundamilia nyererei
TGTTATTACAGTGCACTGATGCTGATATACAGTTTCTGGCAGCAGTGGCCCTTTTCAAGGCCACTCACCTTGTCTGTGCTATAAAGTAAAGCCCAGAGGGTGATTACATAAGGGGACTGCACAACACATGTCAGGACCTACTGGCTGCACATCAGTGACAAAACAAATGACAAGTGCATCTGATAAACAGATGAACATGTCAGACCCTTGTTGCCACAGTGCGATACCAATGATGTACAAACACTATGGTTTGCTAGTTTTATCCTGTCTGCTTATGAAGCACTGTAACAACTGCTGATGTAATACTACAGTAACCCAGAGTGTAATAAAAATGTCACCCCAACTTATGTCAGTGTAAAATGTTCCTAGCTGGCTGACTATGTTTCACTTCCTATAGAAAAAAGTAGCCTGTGCATCATTTAGTTGTCTAGTTAGTGCTTTATAGAAGCACAAAACACAGACATGGGCCCTTATAATTGCACTTATTTGGCTTGTCACAGGAGGAAAAGCCCAGGTGAAACTAATAATGTCATAATAATGATGTCTAGCTTCCATTTGAATGTTCCTGTGAGCTAACATACTGAGCCAAACTTATTAGTATTTTCCTTCATGTCAAATAAAAACTGTTGTGAAACAGGCATATTCTAATTTTAATGACGCAGGCAGCAGTTGCATTCTCTTTTTTTCAAATGTTGGAGTTGTTGGTCCCTACCGACATGACAGCATTGCACAGCTAAAGCAAATTTGTCGACTGCTCATCCATGATGTGACTCGCCCATTCCACCACTCCCAAAGATGCTCTGCTGGACTGAGATCTGATGGCTGTGGAGGTCATCTGAGTACAATGAAATCATTGTCACATTCAAGAAACCAATTTGAGATGAAATGAGCTCTGTGACATGGTGTGTTATCCTGCTGAACATGACCATCAAAAGATGGATACACTGTGATCTTTAAGGGATGGACATCACCAGCAACAATGCTCTGGTGGTCTGTGGCATTTAAATGATGCTCAGTTGGCACAAAAGTATTACACCACCGCCACCAGCCTGAACTGTTGATTCAGGACAGGATGGATCCATGCTTTCATTTTGTTTATAACAGAGCAGGAGCTGACTCATCAGACCAGACAATATTTTTCCAATCTTCTATTGTCCAACTTTTGTGAGCCAATTGTTTTCTTTCATGGTGGCCTTCTGCTGCTGTAGCCCATCTGCATCAAGGTCCAGTGGGTTGTGGTCAGCTTAAAGCATTCTTGTGACCTCTACCATCAACAAGGCATTTTTACCCAGAGAACTGTTGATTTTCTAATTTGTCTGTGTAGGAAAATCCCAGTAGATCAACAGTTTCTGAAATAACATTCCATGTAACTTAAACTGCCTTTCTGCACTATTCTGATGCTCAGTTTGAACTTCAGCAGTTCATCTTGACCGTCCACATGCATAAAAGACAGGGATAGCTCAGTAGGTAGAGTGGTGGCCCCATGATCGGAAGGTCGGGGGTTCGATTCCCCTGAACAGCTTCCCTGAGGTACCCCTGAGCAAGGTACCGTCCCTACACACTGCTCCCCGGGCGCCCAGTGGCTGCCCACTGCTTCACTGGGTGAATGGGTTAAATGCAGAGAGGGATTTTCCCCACGGGGACCAATAAAGTACACTTTCTTCTTCTTAAAAGCTTTGAGTTGCTGCCACACGATTGGCAGATTAGATATTTGAATTAACGAGCAATTGAACATGTGCTCCTAATAAAGTGGCTATGTGTAATGGTTATAAAAATCCTGAGGTAAAAGCTACTTCTGCACATTGCTCAAAATACTTGGTTTCATGCAGTTTCTTCTACCACTGGCTCTGTATGCTGCCGGTGTCAGAAGTGCTACCCGCCTGCTATTCAAGCCTTCTGGTTGCAAGAGGCAGCAGGTCTGGCTAAAAGAGAGGGTGGCTTAAACGTGTGAGGATGGGGCAGAAGCTGAAAGAGCTTCTTTCAGAGAACAGATAAACCAAAGCGCTGCACCAAGGTTGGGTAAGTTAAGTAATGACGTTTTGCAAAGCTGCTCTATAGTAAAGTCCAAGGATGAAATGTGAATCTGCAGTCAAAAATAATAAGGCTACTTAAACTTATTCAGAAAGTATGAAAGAGAGGCTGATCTCAGATGCTCGATATTTTATTTGACGTATTTAACATAACTGACACATTGCCCTGCTGTAGATGTCATGATGTTTGTGTTTTGCTTGCTATTTGGATCATTTGTTAACATTTTTGTGTTTGGTTCTACTGCTGTTTTTGTGCTCTAACATTTTTAGATTGAGTTGATTTCATTATTGTTTGTGCTCTATTATTTTAGTTCATGCCTCTGTTTACTGTTCTCATGCTGGTTTAAATTCTCTTCAGGTCCTTTATGTGACTAGTCTTCTATGTTCCTTTGTTCCTGTGGTAACACCTTTTTCATTGAATCTGGTCTACCTGTATTGGTTTAGTTGTCCCTTGGTTGTTTCCTGTTTCACTATGAAGGTACTTCCTTCATGTTTTGTGTTACTTTTATACCTTCTCCTTTGCAATCGTCTCTATTGTCTTCACCTGTGTTTCATTCCCCTCCTGTTTCTCATTCCCAATCAGTCATTGTAGTAGTCCAATGTTCTCCTTTCGTTCTTGCTGACTTGTCTGTTGTAGATCTGCATGTTCCTCACTGTGGTTCAAGCTTTGCTGCCTTCTGAAGATTCAGCATCCTGTGCTTGGGTCCAGTTCTTATTACAATCCACACATTTTGACTTTTATCATACCTTAGGTATGTGTATTTTATTCATATGACAATTTAAGAACATGCAGAAGTTTTCAGGGATACTATATTTAAAAAAATGAAATTAGTTAACTACCCTACTGGTACAGGGTAGAGAGAAAACGTTAGATTTTTAATAAACACCGTTCTCCGAAGAAAGATATCAAGATGCGGTCTTTTACTTATTTATTTGCTTAATCCTACACATCTGGAACTGAATACACCCACTACCACTCTATTATAAGAATTAGTATTACTCATGAGTCAGCACAGCTGTTTAATAACCTGTTAACATTCAGAATACATCAGTCTGTTCTGTCAGTGATTCCAACAGTGAAACTCTAAACACATGTCAGACTCTAGAGCGTGTATAAACATGTCAATACTTTCTCTTACTTACAAAAGTCACAAAAATACTCTTTGAATGTGTGACTGGAAAAAACACTTGTTTGATAAACTTCAAGTAATCACTGTCTGTGAAGGTTCTCAGTCATCCAGGTCATCGTAGTCTAAGGAGCTTGGAAAGAAAAGCATCTGGACTTCTTTAAGTTGCTTGAAGATGTTTCACCTCTCATCCAAGAAGCTTCTTCAGTTCTAGGAACAGAAGAAGCTGACCCAGAGTGGGTTAGGGATGCTAAAATTCAGTGGGAAAAAATGTTTGGGGTATTTTATTTATTTTTTATCATTTTGCCTAAAAATACAACAACAACAACAAACTTTATTTATAGAGCACATTTAAAAACCAGCGGTATACCAAAGTGCTCAACACAAGAGACAGAGAAGTAACACGAGTATTATAAGGCTTTAGCAAAGTATCAAATATACTCACAGGTCAATGCCACTAATACACAGGGGTAATATAAAATGCATATCAAAATAAAAACATAATAAAAGCACAAGCCATAAAAAAACATGTATAAGAAAAAATAGAGTAAGTCGAAAAGTCAGGTGCGAGCATTAACAAGCAGGAAAGGCGAGATTAAACAAATAGGTTTTTAACAGTGATTTAAAAGATTGGATGGAATCAGACGCCCGGATCACAATCGGAAGGTTATTCCACAACTCTGGTGCAGCCAGGGCAAACGCCCGGTCACCTCTAGACTTCAGCCGAGATCTAGGCTGCACCAAGAGTAACTGAGTAGATTATCTTAATACTCTGGCAGGAACATACGATTTAAGGAGTTCCTTAAGGTAGCTCGGTGCTGTGTTGTTGGTAATTTTAAACGTGAGCAGCAGCATTTTGGACTGTCTGCAGTCTATGAAGGAGGGCAGAATGAAAACCAAAATAAAGTGAGTTGCAGTAATCCAGCCTTGAGGTCACAAAGGCGTGGATGAGCTTTTCCAGGTCCTTATGCGGAACATACTGCCGAGCCTTAGAGATGAGACGGAGTTGGTAGAAACTAGAACTAACTACAGCAGACACTTGTTTATCGAGTTTGAACGAGCTGTCAAGCAACACGCCCAGATTGCTAACAGTGTCAGAAAGGGAGCTGGTAAGGGAACCAAAGGCAAAATAACCTGTCTCTTAATCGTCCTGATAATTCTCTTTCTTTTTTTTTTTCTTTTTTTTTGATTGTGCAGCGACAAGTCTGAGGCACTGCATTTGAAAACAGGCCAAAAAGGGTAAATCAGAGGACTTTATGAGCCACCATTCATGAAAAGGGGCTGACACAAATTTAAAATAATGGCAAGATTTGTTCACTCCCTACAGCTGCTTGTTCTAGATTCGACCATTCAAAGAGCCAACACACTCACCATGTTCAGCCACTGGGAGTTCAATTAATTTCCAGATCCTTTCATTTGAAGAACCCTTTAAACTGATTTCCCTGGACATGCAGCGCCCCAAACTCAACATTTAATGCTGAAGACCTATTACACGCCATTCACTTTCCCTGTCTCGGCTTTGTTTAGACACCTGCTGGCAAAGAGAGCAAGAGCAAAGTGAAAACTACACAAGCAATAGATTTCTTCATTTTCAGCAGTTAATGAAGGAGCCTCCAACTAATACCAGTGTATAACAATTACATTTCCTCTTTGCTTTCAAGTTTTCATTAAACATTGTAATTCCACCCTGAGCGATTTGTTACACCATACAATCGTTTAGACTGGAGAGAGAGCTTTAAATTGATCCATTTAATCCTAGTTTATTTCAAAAAAAGAGTTTTGGTCTATAAAATAAGAAAAGTGTTGGAACATGATTTACAATTTTATTGACCATAAATAAAATGCAGGATTTATCATTTTCTGAAATCTAAATGCCACTAATACTTTTGGAAAGTTCCACAGGTTAGAAGCCGAAAAAAGTGTTTCCCCTTTTTATTTTATTTGAAAGTCAAGAGAATAAAAAGCAGCATTCTCATCCAGCAGATCACAGCACTGCTGCTTTTTAACAATGTCTTTTAGTGACAAAAGTAGAAAGCTAAAATACCTAAAATAGAGTGGTACGAGATAGTCCTTTATCTGTCCAATCGAATCAGAACGTGTATCATATATAACCTAAAATTAATGAGGACATCATTATTTTTTAAATCCATGTCAAATGATTCTGAAGACTGATGATGACACAGAGCAAATAAATAAATAAAAAAAACCCCAAAAAGGAGTACCAGTAGATTGAAGTTGAAGTTTTTCTTTTAAATTGCTGAGGTGTTACTCTAAAGCTACTTTCATTCAGGACTACCGATGAGAATTGAAAAGAATTTAGTGATTGTGATTCCATTGTCAGTTCTCTTATCGATTCTCATGGGGTTCTTATCAGCTCTGCTATGACAGTCACTGCCATCACTAAGAAGCACATCAAAGACATTATATTTGCGCAAATCAATTACATCCTTACATCCCTGGCCAAATGTTTGTGCATGTTGGAGGTATTTTCCCTCTTTGTTGTGATCACTGTTGCGGTCATTACTGAAGAAGTAATATGACATAGTACACAGAACACTTTCTTTAAAGTAAGTACGTTACACTCCTTAATGTTTCTCCGTAAAATGACTTGAATCGCGATGTCTCATAATAGGTTTAGGTTTCTATCCTAATGAGGTCACACATATCATCTTTCTCTTAGCATTTCAGTATGAACACAAACTCAACAGCACAAAGCAAAGATGAAAACTGGCACAAAAAGACTTTAAAGCCATCACCACAGTGATTCTACTTGAACAAGTAGAAATGGAGGCTGCAGCCTGCCTGCCCATCAGTTTGTTACCTGTTGAAGTTCAGGCTGCTGGTAGGCATTCACTGGCCAACTTTATTTATAATATCTATACCAGATAATGTCACTTTACTTACTCAATTAGTAGATGCATAAGTAGGCAAACTATTGCAGTAAAGACAAGATCTCTACTAGGTCACTGAAATGTAGGAAGAAAAACTGATCTGCATTTATGAAAGACACAAGAGAGACTGTAGAACAGTACGGGAGGATACCCACACAAGGTGTAGGAAACTGCACAGCTGAATAATTGAAAGCCTCCTCACCCCAGCTTTGTGACTGTTTCATCAACAGCAGATGGCTGAGGGCTCTGAACTGCTGTATTGGGGTATTTTGACAAACTGTTTAGTCTGAGTGCATTTTCAGCAGAGCCAAAACTGCAACGAGATGATATCGAACAAGCATTTGTGCTTGAGTTTGACTCAGAGGCGATAGTAGAACTTCAAAATGAGTACTCTTATCTTTTATGGTAAATATTAGAAAGAAACTGGTGACAAATTAAAAGGGCTTAAAAAAGTACCTATATTTTTCACAACTCAATACTTTTTTCCTTTTTAATAATGCTTCTGTGTAGTAATGTGTAATGAAATACCGGCATTAGTCACGTGTATCATGTGATCTGGACAGTTTTTTTTCTAGTTTTCTTTTTTTTTTCTGTGAGTACAATTCAGATGCTTAAGTACAGATTTTAAATTGTATGATCAACAGTCCATCATCCTGGTGTATCTGCTCTGCTGCCGTTTTCTGAAAGTCACTGCCTGCCACTTTATCTATGCAACATCAGGTGAACTGGGTACAGGTTTCAATTCAATTCAATGCAATTTATTTACACGCCACCAAATCACAACAATAGTCCCCTCAAGGAGCTTTATATTGTAAGGTAGACCCTATAATAATATATAAACCCAACAATCATATGATCCTCTATGACCAAGCACTTTGGCAACAGTGGGAAGGAAAAACTCGCTTTAACAGGAAGAAACCTCCAGCAGAACCAGGCTCAGGGAGGGGCGGGGCCATCTGGAAGACAGGATAGGGACAGCAGTTTAAGTGAAGCTACCCAGGCCTCTGTACCACAGCATTTCCAAATCAACCGTCAGATACAGGTTTCTGACTACTGATCAGCTTTGCTTTGGAGAGTTCCTAACTAACCAAAGTTAAGTGTCTGTGTGAAAGCCACCACTCACACCATCATGGACATTACTGCTGTGTTTTTCATCTTCTGCCAAAACTTGCTAACATAAGACTAAATAATGTATTAAACCCATGAATGTTACACCTCTTTTGTGTTTATTACAACATTTGTACATCTTTTTTATGTACCAACCTTGGAAATAAAGGGATAGGAACCCCTTTTCACCAGGTTGTCCATAATTATTAATACATGAAAAGGATGAAACCCCGAAGCAAGTCATCTAAAATAATCTTTTTTGCGGTATGTCTTTAGCCTATCATAGCTTCCACATTTCATAAAGCAGCCTCTGAAAGTGCTGTTAGATTCTCTGAACATTGTTATGTCTTCCCTTAAAATCTCCTTCACAAATTTGTCATCAAGGTCACAGAAAAGTGATTTGCACAGATATGGAATCTAAGCCTTTCAACTGGTGGACAACAGACCCAATAATGTCCTGGGTCTGCACTGAAGATGCTATGCCTGCTTCAAAGCACCGGATAGTGCACAAGTGGCTGTGGTCACCTGCAGTCTGTCTGTGTGACTTAATGATGGCTCATTCCTCCACGTCCATGCTCATTAATGAGTTTGGCATGGGTTTGATTCCCTCCACGGATATACAGGCAGGGAGCCTGACAGTGGGACCATTGTGATGAATAGCCTTTAAAACCATGAAGTGCAGTGCCGCCATTGTTTTGTTCACCACCTCCTGGCTTGCCCTTTTCTCCTCCCTCTTTTCCCTCCCTAACCCTTTTTTTCTGTGTGATGGATTGGTTTTCAGTTGCTGAGCGTCAACACCAATAGCCCCAGGAGGTGTCCCATAGTGCCGCAGTGGCATGTGAGGAGACACAGATCAGAGAAGGAACCGACATTTCCGAGCAATGGGCCTCGGATGCATGCAACACAAAACCAGTAATGGAGGTCTCGCCTCAGACAGCTATTGATGTACCGTAGGATTGTATGTCACAGAGTGAGCAGACAAACACAAACATGCTTAACAGTGCAGTGTTGTCATTGCATATAGAAAAAAGTATCAAACCTCTGAATCAAATGTCGGTTGTTATCAGGAAAGGAATACAATTCAAACTTTATGCAGTCGAAACATTATTGACAAATTTCAACAGCTCTGTAGAGAAAAGAAATAATAACGACTTGTACCCAAACTGAACACCTACTTTTTACCCTTTAAGTTCTTCATCTTAGTTCTCACTCATTTAAAAAAGCGAAAGTCTGTTCCTCATTTCTGCAATGTTAAGCATGAGTCGAACTGGAACACTCAGTACGAAACATGAGTAATTGCCAGTGAAATATCACCAACTGTTGACACACAGTCATATCAAATCTGCCTTTTGGACACTGAGACAAAACTTTATTTTAAAAAAAGTGATGTGACTTCTTGTCAAAATATTATTATACTTTGCAAGGCAAACAAAGCATAATTTGAGTAGGCCAAAAAGAAACATTAATAAGTGTATCAGATTTTACTACTTGTTTGTTCTAATGGCTTTTCATTCATTTCTCGCATTTTTCACCAAAAAAGAAAGTTCTAACAACAGGGCGAGTGACCCAAAACTGTTACTGCCTTTCAGAAACCCAAAATGGGCCGCTGACCTCATTTTATAGGGGTTGTCAATGGGTAGAGGAAAATGGCATTGTAAATTCATTTAAAGTAGCATTCTGTAGCATTGCTGTGCTGGTCAGTTCAGCTCAGATGCTTTGTGCAGGGCACTCTCTCTGCTTGTATCTGAAAACACGTTGACGCTTTTTGCTTGTGAGAGTTCCCCTTTTTCAATCACATATGTGATGTAAAAGGGGGAAATACAAGGAAGAGTGTACATACTGGCCTCATCAAAATCATTTACTATGCAGAGAAAATGCTTCAAAGTGTTTTGTAGGGAAGGTGCTCAGTAACAGGAGATTAAAAATGAACAAACTGAAAGAAAAGGTCAAATGAAACTGAACATCAGCAAGAATTAATGAGAACGCTGTGGCTGAGGAGCAAGAAAAGAGAGAGATGAAAAGAAGAGGGAACAGGAGAGTGAAACAAGTTTGTCATTTAAAAATGTTAACAAAATTGCTTGTGCGTGGTTTATGAGATGAGAAACAACATTACACTCAGCGATTCTGATTATTGCTGTGTTGTAATTTATGTATTTTCACTGCACCAAACTTATACCAAGTTTATGTTTTTTGTAAGGGAGATGTATCCTCTGTCAAACTATCCCACAGAAAGTACAGAATTTCTTCCCACAGAAGTTTCTGTACTTGCTGTGGAATGAAAGCATGGCAGATGGAATATGTGGGCTGTACCTGCCAATCAGTGGTAAACTTTCTGGTGAGAGTCACTTCCATAGCCACAATTCCAGCAACTTTGGCACCAGCTTGGCACCACAAAGTTGCAAAAAATGCTTTTTTGGGTGGAACAGGTTTTAGACTGGCCTCTAGCACTGGAGTCATGTTGGTTGAAAAACAGTAAAAAGAGGCAAGGAAGGAGTGAGTCATTGGATCCAAAGGAGAGAAGTATGCATTTGTGGTGGAGGAGGCACAGTAAGAGGAAAAAGTAGCGCTCAGATCAGTTATTGACAATGTCGTCAATCATAGCGTGTCTTTTAAAGAGGCAGCGAATCCAGAGGCATTTATTGTTACACTATTCACAATGAAAATATGTAAATTGCAGGTTTATTGAATAGTACTAGTAATTCAACTTTATTGCCTTGTTGGTAGAACAAAGTGTTCCTACAGCAGTGCAGTTGATTCATCAATCCCATTTACCTAACTGTCATGTTATATTTTATTTTACTTTAGCAAATCTTCACCTACGAGACATTTTTGGCACAGGATATTGTGGCGGAGGTGTGGTCCTGGGCGCGGCTGCAGGGGAGGAGTGGTGCAGTGGGCTCAACGGGGCGGTGCTGGAGATGCCGGTGAGAACAGCTGATGGCGACTGATAATGGTTTCCTTCCCTTTTTATAGTGAGACGGAGAGGAGCGGAGAGAGAGGGGAATCAGCTGGGACCGACAGCTGTCAGACTGTGTTCAGTCATAACCTGGGAAAACTGTAAATAAATGTGGAACCTGGTGATAAAGACCTGTGTGTGTGTGTACCTGTGTATAGTGCATTTCACAGATATATCTTTAGTGCTGGTTGGTAGCTGATGTTGATGGTAGTTGCAAGCAATGCACAACAGACTACCTGAAATCCAGGTAGCAGTAATTGTAGATCATATAACTTTTAAATATATCAACAGTGTGAGATTCTTCTTCTATTTTTGAGCCTCCAAACCACAGCAACATGAAAGTAACTGCTCAGAGTACAGCAACAAATTGAGCAGCTACCTTTAGAGTAAGTCGTTATTCGAGGAAGATCAACTGGCGCAGTGCCACTGTTACAATGCCAAAACATTGCGTCGTGCTACGATATGTCCAGCTAGCAGCCCATTCAGTCCAGAATGCCTCAACTTTTTTAATGCACTTAAAGATGGAGAGAGCACAGACTGTTGCGCCTTTTATTGTCATTTGTCTTCTACTACCTTGGAATGAATTATTTGTGGATTCACTTAGGATGATCCAGTTCCTCCCCTGATTCTCTTCTTCTCTGAACCCAAAAGAGGAATTCTCCTCTGCTTGGAAATTAATGGCATCAAAACCCAAATGACCAGATGTCCTTCCTGGAGCCCATGAACGCTACTTGTCTGGCATTAGGACTGAGGACGGATTCATTACATCTTCATGAGAACATGTGGCCCAATAGTTATAATAGTCAGCAAGACAGACTTGCTTTATTGATTCTTGGCTTACATAAGAACGTAGTACGGTATACACAGACAAATGTCCAAATTTGCCTAGGCCTAGTTCTACATCTTAACAAACTTTCACAGGAACAAGCAGACCTGGATGCTGAAGTTGGGTTTTATTCTGAATTAAAAGAAAATCCACAAAGCATTATACTTAATCATACTTAATCAAGTCATGTATGGCGAATGCACACATACACGTGCACACACATACAGAGCATTTGCATTTCCATTTAAGTACAGAAAATGAAAACATGCGGTTAAATAAATATTAAAGAGCCTTAAGGCAGTGACAGTCACTGCACTGAGCCCACCAACTGCCTTAAATTTAGACGTGTTTGCTGTAGGAGTCTTGAGTGTCTACAATTCAATGATTGTTAGATGTTAAATTAACAACACTGATGTTTGATAGAGATATTTGTTTTTTCGTTGTTTTATTTTTATGTTTCTTGAGTATTGTAGCAATTTGCAAGAAAATTACTAAACACTTCATTTCATGTTCATTTTGCAATTTCTAAATTTACTCAAGCTTCAAAAAACTGTGAGCATCGTATATTCAGATAGAAATGATTAAAAAAAGTGATCAGAGGCCAATCTGAAAATAAACTGCAATAGTCGTCGTTCAGCTCAGAAATATTAGACGCAGATAGTGAATATATTTTGTTAAATTAGCTGAGAGCAGAGGTAACACATACAGTACTTAAGCATATGATGCACCAACACCAAAAACAATAGTGCAATTCCTCTTGTACTGTAAAGTGTATTTTCAGCAGCTACATCAAAGATTGGTATCAGATTTGGGGGGGGGGGGGGTATACCAAAACAATGTTCCACCCTGATACAAATACAGCAGGAAAATGACAGTTCATTTCACACAGTTTTTCAGTTAGGTTTGACGGAAAAATATTTATTCTTCAGAAAACTCTTTTCTCTGAGTTAGTTATCTCGATAAAAGGAAAATACTCTTCAGTCAGTGACAACTACCAAACCTTTGTGGATGTTGCAATTTCAACTGAAATGCAGCAGAACCATTCTCATCCAAAACAGATGAACATGTTGACTTTCCAGTGAACACGGTGACACAATAATAGTATTTTGATTAAAATGACACATTTCACAATGGATGTGCAAGATGAATGTCTTTTATGAAAGCAAGAAAGATCCTTAAAACTTACTCAAGGTTGGCAAGTTGGCAAATACTTTAGCTTATTACTGGTTTCCATGTAACAGGCTTTGTGATGAGATATTTACTTATTTTGTAAGTGATGAGTTGGAAAAAAATACTTACATAAGTAATGCCTAACATAGCTGGTAAATGTATGGGTATTTAGAGAAAAGTTACTGCTTTTCCAGACTGACCAACTGCTGCAGGACCATTTCACAGACACTGCATTGAAGCACCGACACAGGTGTGAGTGTAATATGAGTGTGGTACAAGTAGTGCTGGTTTTAGGAGACCTCATGAGATCATGGATGAATCACACAAAAAAAAAACGTTTACATTTTTTTGTTGCAAAATCATCAGAAATTCTCAAAAAATAACTACAAAGAGACATCAAACCTCCGTAGAGAGACATAACAAAAACTACTGTAGACTGTAGAGAAACACACACTACAAAAATACATAAACTTCCCACAAAGATCCAGAAAAAGAGTATAAAGACACATGACAGAATGATGGTTTACCTCAAAGAAACAGAACTGATACTGCTACACAGACAGAGAAGGACCATAGATGCAGAAAACGGCTGCAAGGGTATTATGACAAAACACAAAAAATTAAAGAGACACAAGACTAAAGCACGTACATTTCTCATGTTTCACACATACCTGGAAAACAGGGCCTTTACATCTTGCTAGTATGCTTTCATGATACTAGACAAATTAGAGCACCTGAATAACCTCTGTAAGTAGTATGTCTAAGAAGGCTCGCTATTTTCATAATTTTAAACCCTGTATCTTCGAGTGGACCGTATTGAGACTCTGAAATAGATCCTTTACACCTCAAGCCCGAGCTTTTTACTCACACACACTGACTCTATTCATTAACATTTTGTTACAGTGGTGGATGCTCATATTAAACATGGACAATGTACATGTGAAAGACCAAAGAAAAACACACAGAGCAAATTATTTAAGTATTTACACTAAAAGCATGCCAGCAATCAGATAATCACCCAATAAAGGGCTAAAAAGTGCTTAGAGGAAATTATGTGGTCACAGTTGCTCCAAGGCAGTAAGAACTTAAACTAACTAACTAAATTAATTAATACAATATATTACAGAGTTATCAAGTGTAACAAAATAGCTCAAATAAACACAAAATGGCTCTAATTCTAAATATAATTCATTATTGATGCTGTCGAATTCTGGAATAAAGCATCAAATATAAACAATCACCCTCAAAGTTATACATGAATGAATAAAGGTCCATCATCTGATATAAAGTCAAAATAAGGAGGGGAGCACCTCAGTTTCAACTATATGTATTAATTTTTGTGTAATACACTGAAATAAGTTAAGCACATTCATTTATACATAATATAAAGAAAATACTAAGAATATTTACACTTATCAAGTTTTGTAGAGGGATGATGATCACCGTTACCTCACATCAAGAAGGTCCAGGGTTTGAATCAACTGGCTGGATGGGGTTCGTTCTGTGTACTCTGGCTTCTTCCCACAGTCCAAAGACATGTCTGTTCGGTTAATTGGTGACTCTAAATTAGCTGTAGGTGTGACTATGAGTGGTTGTCTGTCTCTCTGCATTAGCCCTGTGTACCCTGCCTCTTGCTCTGTGACAGCTCTCCCTGCGACTCTGAATTAGATAAGCAGAAGAAAATGGATGGGTGAATCTTTAAGAGATGGTCATTATATA
>NW_005187472.1:2657605-2660342 GCF_000239375.1 Pundamilia nyererei
TATATATATCAGGCAATGTCTGCCATTTTTCAAACATCACTTCAGTTGCCTCTCAACAGGTTTAGAAAGGCTGTATCCTTTGTCAGTGGTCATCGTTAATTAGCAGCAGTATTACTGTGAATGCTGTGTTCCTATTGAAAACCAGATAACTGTGCTAAGGCCACAGCATAGTTAATTAACACTGGAGAGAAAATGTCAATATTGCATAGAGTAAATAAAGCATTTGGCGCTTGTCTGATTGAGTATCACCACTGTCACTCCCCTTTAACACTAAAAGCTTTGCATGCTCTGAACAACACTCAATACTCTGGAAAATGAGAACTTAAAGGGTCACATTGGTCCCATTTATGTCTTTTTAACTTTTCTTTTCTTATTGAAGCACTTTCCTCTGTTAAAAGATCCGTGTTTCACAAGGAACCAAGATTCCCTCGAGGCGATGGGTAGTGATTTCTGAGATATGAATTCATAGCAGTAGTCTACTTGGTGTTACACTTTAGCCATGAAGTTCTGAATTTGTCACAGAAACAATGAAATAGCAGAGGTGCCAGAGGAGAAATTAATCAATTGGATATATTAAACCAAACACTCTCAAGATTAATTGTAAACTCCATCTAGTTTCTCCATACATCAATTTTCTTAACTGCTCATAGGGCCAGTCCAGACTCTCATAATTAAAGAGATGGGATTGACTGTGGTCACCAATCTATTACAGGGCTAACATAGAGACCACCACATGCACTATTGTATTTACTCCTACAGGACATTTTGAGTTCCTGGTTAACCCAAGTGTATGTTTTTTTAACTATGGTATGAAAGGGGAGCACCCAGAGAGAGAGGCAGGACTTTTAACCCTAGCTTCTTCCTGTGAGTGCTAACCACTGTGCACACTGAGTTGCCTTATTCATTACTCAGCCATGATTTACAAATAAAGGGTCAAGACCTCATAATATTATGGAGAGGAACTGAACATGTCTCTTTGAGCAAGCATTTAGCATCTCTGAGGAGGAATGATTCCCTTTTAAGAAGAAGAAATCACCAGCAGAAAGAGCTTCAGGGAGGGCGACCATCTGCATCTGTTGGTTGGCGTAAGCAAAAACAAAACTGAGAACTGAGAAACACAAAATAAGTAAAGTGAGCAGTTTGGTGGGGCCAGTAGCCAGAGATGCTAGCAGATGGAAGAAAGAGGAATGAGATTGAGGAAAAGGAGCAAGTATGAGAGAGAAGAAACAAAGTTAATGACATGCAACTGTAGCATAAATGTGGAGATCATTTACAGAAATATTACAACTTTTTTCTGTAAAATCCTGTCCAGCATCAAGCTTTTCTTCAAGGGTAAGTGGAACTGCACATGTAGATTTGAGCAGTTTATCCCATTCTACCTAACAGCTCATGCCAGTTTTGATGCTTTTTGAATGTGCAATGTTCAGTTGTCTCCATGATATCAGGGTTTAAGTCTGACCTGAAGCACTCCTGCATTGTCTTGGAAAATATCCTGTGACATTCAGGACTGTCAGTGCCTCAGAGAGTGGCAGAATTATTTATTTTAAATACAGTTGTTTGGCTGATGAAATAACTTTTCTCAGTCTGTGAATTAATTCATATTTTAGTCTACTGAAACAAAGAGAAGCAACACAAAGATCCGTTGTACAGAATTTTCACTTATTATCTACAACTTGTCTGATATCACAACTAGCCACATCTGTTGTATTGTAAATGTATCATCGACTGGTGGCATTTTAATGTTTCTACACACAAATTTTAAGTTTTTATTTTCTACAATCTGCACTATTATAATTTGTTTTCATTTGGGCCAGCTTCCAGGCAACAAACGATATGTAAACCGAGACATTTTTATCATTATGAAATAGTGGCTTACCTCAGGAATATATTAGGCTGTATAAACGGATATCTGTATGAATATGCAAACATCAGTACACAGGGGACAACATCTTTGGTGCTGGTAGCTGGCTTGTGTTCCACAATCACATTTGAGCAAAGCAGGATGGTTTTTGTCAAAATTTCAATTTCAATTTCAAAACCATCAGTTTTACCTGAAGATGGTTCAGTTTCTTATAATCAGTCTATAAATGTAAACAATTGCCAGCACGTGGAACAGAAACTCTTTCATTGGATTTCTGTTCAGAAGCAAAGTCCCCCAGAAGCTAAGCCATATTAACTGATGTGTTCCCAGCTTGCATTTGTGTGGACCAGGGATGTCTTGCAGACTTGACTTGTAACGTTGTTAATACTTTTGGTCACAAAGGGATGAAATCAAACTTCCCAGTAGGAGGCTAGTTTAAATTCATTTACTTTCTGTTTCCTGGAAGCAGAAAGTTTGAAGAATGGTCAAAGAAGTTCTACCATAAAATTAGACATATTCTGTCTGAGAGTAATGCTGAAAAAAGTAGTTAATGCATTTATTACTTCCAGGCTGGATTGCTAATTATATTTTCAGGCTGTCCTAAAAACTGTCTTCTGTGGAACCAGCTTCCAGTTTGGATGTGGGAGACAGACACTGTCTCTAGTTTTAAGTCTTTTATGCTTAAAACTTTCCTTTTTCACAAAGCATATAGTTAGGGTTTGTTAAGGTTCAACATATTGGGGATGGAGACAAGAGAAAAACCACAATAACAACACTGGTCCGGTCGGGTTGAGTCAAACGATGATTTAATGATCACACACGTGGGAGATGGACACTGATGCAGACAGCCTCAAATCTCAAAGTGGTGGAGCATTG
>NW_005187472.1:2676475-2690902 GCF_000239375.1 Pundamilia nyererei
ACACGGAGCACGGACTTTTTGGGAAGACGCGACACGGGAGTCTGGGAGAATACGGGGATTTATTGTTACGTTGTTTTCACTCTGTAAATAAACACTGTTTGTACATAGAGCACCGCGCCTGGGTCCTCCTTCCCCCACTCCTTCCACGGTGTGCCATGCCATGCCGTGACATACCCAAAATAATCAACCTACAAAAACTCAAAACGACCATGACAAGTTTGCACTCGTGAGGTGCAGGTTTATACCAGTGGCACTGAGACTGAAATTAATTTAGTTTTCCTCTTATTTGACGCACAGAAACACAATTAGAAAACCAGCAAAGAAAAGTTTGCATGTTTTCTCTAACCCATCCCATCGTCTCTTTGTTTGTGTCTCAGTTTGTTCAGCATTCTGAACTCTGCGTTCTACTTACAGATGTATGAATGTGTCACTTTGCTTTTCAGCACCCATCATGACAGCTAAACAAGTGATCAAGCAAAAGAGTGACAGAGACAGAGCTAAAGAAGATTCCTTTTTAGCACAATGATCTAGCCTGTCCAGGGGCCCCTTATACTCTTACTCCCAGTCTCTATAGTGACAAAGTTTTAAAGCGATCACTTTCTGACAGTTCAAACTTCCAGTCAGTCTCCGTTTTAGTTTTGTTGTTGAAATGAAAGGAGCCTGAGCTCAACTGCACTTGGGGTTGCAAACTATCAGCGGGTGACACGACTCGACTGATGGCTACTTCAGGGCTGCTGTTATGGATTGCTGTCTTGCAGGTGCAGTGCAGAAGGACTGGTGTTCTTCAATGAGAACCCACACAAAAGTGAATTATTAGATATTGTTTTCATCCATATACTGAAATGTTTACGAAACACTACCTTGTTAAATTACTGAAATTTTGGAGTGAGTATGAGCAGCAATGGAATCTGCTTTTAAACCCAAAAATATATCTATCCTCCAAGCCTTTTTTTTCTGCTTGCATTCACACCTCTAATTGGAGTGCAATGACACATGTGGTACTTTTTCCCCTGGTAATCCTGTTTCATTTTATCTCTATATTATTTATTGGAATTGGAATTACTAGCAACATTTTTTATATTTTTCTCTGATGTTCTGACTGTTACTGTCACACTACAAGCAACAAAGTTAACACACAGAGAAACATGCCCAGTTACACCATTGCCAAGTTTCCCTGGAAGTGTTTCTTTAGGGCTTGTTGACATTCCTTTGACTGACAGCACTGCAGTGATGTGAGCAAGCATAAACTAACAAAACAAAAAAAAAATCAAAATTGAGACTTTCATCTATGCATGCCTGATGTTTTACCACCTTTTTTGCTGTAATTACACTCAACAGACACTTTATTAGGTACACCCAATCAATGTATTATTAATATAGATGTCTCATCAGCACATCACATAGCAGCAAATCAATGCATTTAAGCATGTAGACAGTGTGAAGACAACCTCCTGAAGTTTAAACTGAGCATCAGAATAAGTAAGAAGGGTTATCTTAGTGACTGAACTGACATGGTCAATGGCACCACATGGGCTTGTTGCTGACCCCCACTCAGGATAACCACCAAAGACAAACTAAAACAACAATGCAAAACAAAACAAAACAAAAAAAAAACCACAAGAGGTTCAATGGAAGGTCAGCACAGTCAGCCGGCTGAAACACACTTACTAAAGAGAGTTTGCTCAACCACAGTGAACATCTTAACCATGACCCACACACTAAAAAGACTCTGATGAGTCCAAAATATCTCGGATGAGCCCCCATTTATGTCACAACCCATCTCAAGAGACCAGAAAATGGTAGAATAGGTTTTTAGATTTTATTTTAAATTACAGAATAAATTAGCTAAAAGTAATTAGTACCAGAATCAACATGCAGTGTTGGGCATGCAGAAAGCCCAACACTGCCTTTATCCACACCTCATCAATTGTGGTCAATTACCAATTTAGCCCAGGCAACACCTGAAGAGTCTTCCACTGCCATTTCGAAGAGAATAAGTGTCATCGAGGGGCGTAACAGGCTGTTCTGAGTATTTCAGAAACTGCTCATCTGCTGAAAGTTTACCTGCATTATCATATTTGCAGAGAATGCTTTAACCTCCTAGGTTCTGGCGTCCAAATATGTGGACATCACATTTTGGGTTATTTAGACCAAAATACTCAATTTTGCTCTACAAGGGCCTGATATCCACTTACGAGGACATTAAAAAATAAATCTGGTAATTTTTTGTTTTTACATTCATCAGGTCCCAATCAGCCCAAATATCAAAGAGAAATTAAAAATGCATGCCATGGAAGAGTTCGGGTCTTAGGAGGTCAGACTGTTTTGAGCTGATAGGAAAGCAAATTAACTCAAATAATCAGTCATTACAAACAAAGTATGCAAACGAGCATGTATGAATGCACAACATGTCAAACCTTAAAGCAGATGTCAGCTAAGAAAAATAACATAATCATCAAAATTAAACAAAGGATTGGAAAAGCATTAACTAGTCTGACTTTTGATTTCTGCTCACAGGCTAAGTATTGTTGTTGACTTAACCATGAGTTACATACAACAAAATGTATGTTACATAAATATATTTACATAATATACTATGTATTTAGATAGATTTTGCTAATTTGTTTTGTTAAGAAGCATTAACAATTGTTAAGAGTTTTTTGTGATTATGTTAACAGAATTCTGAGACCCTGTATTCTGAACCTACCGCGTTTTGCATCTGACAAATATTCCATTATAACATGACTAAAACAAAAAACTAATAATCAAATATAAATGAAATTGTTTACAATTCAAACTAAATTGAAAAAAAAAAATTTAAAAACATGATGACACTGATCTAGGAGGGTTTTGGAAAACGGGAACATACATGCACATTTGTACAAATTTCATGATCTGTAAAAAGAAGAAGAATGCATATAATATCCACACCCTTTTAAAAGGGGAAAATGCATTTCTGACTTTGCCCATAATGTTTTATGCATCTGGCCCCAGGTCCATTTACTTATAGTCATCCTATGCATCCAGGAGGCTTTCAGCAACACAGTGGTCCCTGGTGTTGTATCATAAAGTCATAATGACCTGTTTAGCACTGTCCCTCAATATCAGAACTGGACCTGTGGGATCAATATAGACGTTAAAAGGAGCATCTACTCATCATCCCCAGGTAGTTTCACTGTTGTTTAATCTTTTCCACCTCTATAGATTTTGGCAGCTGTTATCAGAGTTCAGAGGTTTGTACTGACCAGGGATCTCTGTCTTTCAGAAGAATGTCCACACTTCAGTAGAACCTTCTTTAGCCATTTTATACAGAAAATATGTTTGAGAATACCAACAAGTGTCTTAATTGTGCTGTATTTTTCCTGCATTTGTGCTTGATAGAAAATGTGAAAGAAACAGCTACTTCAAAGTTGCTACACACCATCAAATCATCTCAATCGTGATTATGCATCAAAGCCTCACATTAAGGAGATAGAGAGTGATCGAGAGAGTAATGAGACAATAAATTTAGCCAACGTATAATTACGAATTAGTTTCAACTTGGACCTTGTTTTTATTTATTTATTTGAGATTTTTTTTTCAATTCTGCACTTTCTCAGTTCAAACTATAGCAAAGAGCATGATCAAGCTTTCAGGATTACTCACGTTACTGACACAGAAGGCTTTTTACAGCGTGCATACTTTGTCTGTTTTTTCTTGCTGGCTGTCAATCATCTTCATGACATACCAGATGAAATGAAAAACAACTTCTGCAGATAATTTGACTGTAATGATTCTGAAAATGATATCTGAGGTGCCTTTGCGTTTGGCTATTTGGCCAGCATCAAAATGTAAGGCTTAATTTTATTTTGAAAAAGACGCATTTAACTACCTGCTATTCAGAAAATGCCTAAAATTATGCTGGCAAGTACTAAATGTGATTGTTTGTGTGTGTGTCAGTGTGTGCATCTATGGATGATCATACACAACGTTTGCGCGTGTCTACACACGAGCTATATTATGTTCCCAGCTCAACGCTGATGTGTATCGATTAAGAGGTCCGTCACCTCCAGCTCAAACAAACAGCTTGCAGTATATGTGTGTGGGTGGTTCCGTGGCAACCCTGAGTGAAAGATAGCCTAGAAAAAACAACCTCCCAGGTTCTACACTCACTGTTGTTCAGCAGAATTGCAATTGACTTCTGTTTTCTTCCTTGGCCAAGTGCCCAAATACTATAAAAATCACTGGATGCTGATAGCGGTTAATGCTGATGTAATTGGTGTATGTAGAGGAGAAAACACTCAAATTTATAATTTAATGGACAGCTTTGTTTAGCTGTAGAAAAGTAAGTAAAGTCAAAGCCTTATTTATATAGCACATTTAAAGATATTGATCACAAAGTGCTGAACAAAATAAAACAAAAAACATTAGACATCAGCATATTGAAATATTTAATTAAAAATAAGTTGTGAGTTTTTAGTTGATTTTTAAAAAGCTCAGCGCCTGCAGACCTCAAACTAAAGGGCAGAGAGTCCTGCTACTATTGAGGAGGCTCTGTCACCTTTAGTTTTCTGTCTTGTATGTAGCCCAACCAGCAGGCCTTATTCACATGACCTTTTTCACCTGCTATGGGCATACAGTTCTATAAGTGAAAAATCTGAATGATATGAAGAAAACTACTGTAAGGCAGATATACACCGATTATCTCAGCCTGTCAAGCAAGATGTGGTGATCAACTGTGTCAAAGGCTGAGGTTAGATCCAACATTAAAACAACAGAACAATATCCTGTGTCAGTTTGCATCAAAATATCATCAGAGACTCGCTGCAGGTTGAAGAAGCAGTAGGTTGGGATCTATTATTTGTTTTGGTCTAGTTTGCAAATAGCCATTTAGAATGAAATTGAGATGCCAATAGTTGCATTGTACCTCTTTTACACCTCAACAACAGTCAGAAAGATATCAGAGATAGTTGGTATGCTGAAAGGAAAAGTAAACAAACAAACAAACAAAAAGCTGATCAAACCCATTTGCAGGGTGAAAAAAAAACAAAACAAAAAAAACAGTTACTCCAGTGTAAGTCAAGAATGAGTTCCAAGATGCCAGTGAGTGTGTTTTCTTGTCAGTGATTAAGAGCAGACTTTATGGCCTTGGAAGATTCAACACATAACACAAACTGAACTCAAACACAAAAGTATAAAAAAGTAACACATACACACACACTGAAACCAATACTAAGACTTGTGAACATGACCTAGGGACCGGCGATAAACAGACATTGAGACATGACTGACTGGGAAGGTAAAGGATAAAACACAGAGTGATGATAACGGGAAAGGGTAAACGCAGAGACCAGACTAAAGGAGAATGAACTCTACAAGACAGGGAAACCAGGAAGCTACAGAGACAGAACACAGACAGACCGGACAGACGACTGGGGACACTATAGGTAACCAAGATGCATTGCTGACAGGACATGTAGACGAGACGGGGACAGACTGGACAGGATACATTATCAACCAAGTAACCAAGAAATAAAAATAACAAAGCTGTGAGTGTCTATGAGATGCCAAACTCAAGACAAATACAGAGCTAGAACATAAATACTTCTTAAATCCAAAAAAACAAATCATAAGTCCCAAAACAAATCAAAACAGAGGCCAAGATCCAGGACCATGACGAGCTAATTTTAGATTTACAACAATAAACATGGTCCTCCTCATTCACATAACTGGAGTGTATCTTTTACAATAAATCTAAGAAATAACCCAACAATAAAAACTGTAACAATACAACAACAAAAAAACCCCACAATATTAAAGCAGTGCATCACTGCTTTCATTCAATAATTCACAAGCAGTTGCAGTGACAGTTGTTGAGATTTGGTGCTTTAAATAGAGTTTGATTAAAATGAATCCAAATGAATTCATACAGTGTGTTTATTAATCTGTAGAAAATGAAGTCTTTCACACCATCTAATTCTACTTTAATTATAATTATGAAGTTGTGCCAATGGCTTTAAATCAATAAGTAACTACTGTTGAAAGGTGATTGTTTCCATTGTCTGTCTCATCCTAGGTGCATTTTCAGCTGCAGTTTCTTTCAGGATTGCATCAGCCAAAGATTTAAGGCAGGGGTCCACAACTCCAGGCCTCGAGGGCCAGTGTCCTGCAGGATTTAGATCTAACCCGGGGTCTACACACCTGAATCAAATGATTAGTTCATTACCAGGCCTCTGGAGAACTGCAAGACATGTTAAGGAGGTAATTTAGCCATTTGAATTAGCTGTGTTGGATCATGGACACATCTAAAAACTGCATGACCCCGGCCCTTGGGGCCTGGAGTTGGGACCCCTGATTTAAAGTCATAAAATTTAGCGTAGTATAGATCCTTTGCCCACTGGGAACTGAGGTGCAAATTTTATTTTCTATATTGATGCAAACATTTTAAAGTTTTCCCTCTTATACTAAGCACATAATCTTCAAAAACGTATATCAGTCGCCATCTGAAGAACTTGCGTGTGCTGCTGAGTGAATTTTCCTCTTTGCTAATTATTGTCAACCACAGAAGAAATGTTTTATATCAATCAACTGCCTTCAAAATGTGAAGGAATTCCTGAGACATTTACTTCACCTTTAAACTGGGTCAGTGTATAAAAGCCCCCAGATAACCTTTTATGAACTTGATAAACATTATGTAGTCATTAGGCAATAGTAGGATTGGTGTAATCTCCAAGTTTTAACATTTGGACACTTTAAAATCACAGTTGAGAAGACTGGATAAAAGCAGTATTTTGGCATGAAGGGTCAATCCGGTAAATCAGGGTTGGGGGAATTCCAGGCCTTAACGGTCAGTGTCCTGCAGGTTTTTGATTTGTCCAAAAACCTTTTTTGGACACATACATTTGAATCAACACAGCTGATTCAAATGGCTAAATGACCTCCTCCTCCTGGTAATGACATAATCATTTGATTCAGGTGTGTTGACCCAGGCTGATATCTAATACCTTCAGGACACCAGCCCTGGAGGCCTGGAGTTCCCCACCCCTGCCATAAATATTAACTCTGATCGTATTGTTTTACTACTACGTGTTCTTCTAGTTGCCTAAATCTTGCTAACATCTACGTTTATTATGGATGAATGTCAATGGACATAATAAATCAGTGCAAAAAGACATAAATCTCATAAATAAGACGCAAACCATGGCTGTCAAACTTATTTCTCCCTCCAAACTCGCTCTTTAAAAGAGGACCAATACACTCAGTATTGCCGTAGTTGCAGCCTAAAGGCACTGATGCTGAAAAACACCTTATGGTATCCCTGCAGTACCAGCCGCATCTGATAGACCTGCAGTATTTTAAGCCTGTGGATTAGAACACAGTGGCTACAGTTACATCTATACTGGTAAATCTTCTTGGGTTGGTCCAAACCTTTCTTGTCCTGGTTTGTTTTAAACCAGTCTGAGACAAATCACATGAATAAGCCCACAAAACATAAGGACTTTTCCTTCTTTTTTTTAAATAAAAAGAGACTTCTCCAATATAAATGTTATATTTACTTAACACACGCACTGAATTTTTTCCACCATCTCTAAAAAATGCAAAATACGCTACGACGGAATATGATGACAGCAGGGGAGGAAAGAAAGCTGTCAATAAAAGTTGTATTTGCCTCCTTTTGAAGAGCACAAGGCAGGCTGGTTGTAAGACTCAAACATTTTTATTTGTAAACATTTTTAAATATTTTAATGTGCCACACAGTTAAGCAAAATTAACAGGATCTTGAAAATTTGTACAGCTACCATGATTTTACACTATTTAAAATATTAAATGATAATTTCTACATGTGTTAACTCAAACCGACAACTCAGCAAAGTGATAACAGATGCTGGACCAACGTGTACATTTCCCGCTTTGCTTCACCAAAATGTGAAATGTACACACATCCAGAAGTTGCAGTAACATCAGAGGGAGATATTTTATTTAAAGCCAACATTAAAATAATCACATGATAATGGAATTTTTGCATGTATGTCCATTTCATGTTTTGAAGAGGCAAAGCATGGGATGGACATGGTGGAAGAGGACATTTATTACATGTTTTATTGTGATACTTGGTGGGATAAGTTGCAGACCGTAAAAATTTGTTTAGTTTTTTTTTCCTTGGCATCAGTCTGATTTTGTGCAGACAGCTGGCTGCCATGTGTTAGTATTGACAATATAAACACATGTGTACTTACATTCTACTTTGAGGTGAATACTAACACGCTGAAATTGCACAATGATTTACAAATAATATTCTATATTGATCCAAAAATCTTTTGCAGTTCTGTGAACACTTTACTGTTGCTTTACTAAACAAGCATCCGAGGCAAAGGAGGAGAAGGTAATACAAAAAATGTGCATTTTCTTTGCATAGCTTTGTGGCATAATGGAAACCATAAGGCAGACTGAATTTTAACACATACTAACCCACATTCATGATCTCAGGTTTATTCCCCTAAATCCAGTAAGGAAATGAAAGAATGCAGAAGACAGCTTAACTGCCCCTCATGTCAAAAGAACCTGTCTGCTGGAAGAGTTTGTTTACTTGTGAATATGCAGCAGTCTGCTAGAACTACTGTATGCATGTCTTCTTGGTCAAAATTTAAATAACTAGAGCTGAAGTACATATGGCTTAAAAGAAATCTAAACAAATGTTAAAATGAAGATAATTCATAAGTAGCTGAGCATGGATGGAGCTTCCAGTGATAAGAGATGATGATAAGATAAATGCATAACTGCTGACAAAATAACAATTAACAAATAGTTCTGTGATTATGACACAGTACGGTGCTGATTAGAGAGCGTAAACAAGAATCAACTCTGACTATTTCATCATCTCTGTAAATCACTAATTAGGAAGAGAATAATTACTTTGATTCCAGTGGTCACCACGTTTAAAAAACCCCAAAACAAAACAAAACAAAACAAAAAAACACCCTAAGCACACAAATCTAAAAAAAAAAACAGATTACATCATTCTGTAATTTAACAGTACGGATCAATCCAGAATACCAACACACTGTGTCTGGCTCTTCCCACCACTTGAACAAATGCCATGCTAATTCACATTATGAACCCAAGAAGTCTAGAAAAATGAGAAATATCTACTTCTATTTACCTACTTACCTGCATCTTAATTTAAATAATGAGATGATATGCCTGCAACCACATTGCTGAAACTATCATTAAACCCAGCAACATCACTGGTCTGTATGTTTCCAAGTTTAGCTGTTTAATGGGCCTTGGCAACCGCCATCGTTGAAGAACTCTACCATGCCATATCTTTCGTTTAAAATGTCAGGCATAACACATCATGCATTCACACGCGCACACACACACACGCATCACACAATACACACTTAATGTCGTATAAAAACAGGCAAGTTGAAAGTGGTTTGTCTCAAAATAAGTACAGTACAGATATACTGCAGTGCAGCAATCAATTCAAGATGATGGATCCAGCTGTTGTTTGTCATGGAAACTGCCTTGAAACCCCGGGACCACCAAACCCCCCGCAGGCCCAGCCCCAGGTCCTTGCTCAGTTTGGTTTAAAGGTTTGCTTCAGTGCCTCTTCCCAAAAAGTGAAAAACAAAAAACTGAAAAAAGCATCACCAACAACAACAATGGTAGGCTTTCTTCTTGTCCCTCCAGAGTACTGATTTCACATCCACGTCTATTATGCATGAATGTCAATGGATGCAATGAATCAATGCAAAACAGAATAATAAATTATGTATTTCACTGGTCCTTCCTGCCGTAAGCAATGCAGCAGAGAGAATTGAATGCCACCCCCTTCTTGGCAAAGCAACTTATTCTTGCAGGGGGAAGAGTATAAAGAAATGTATATCCTGTCTTTTTGTCTATACCCACATTACATTGTTCTGTGCTATTACAACTGATGGTTAGTAAAGCTTTACCCGAGGCATAGGTTTCTAAAGATACTGTCTTGGCAAAAAGCAGAAGTCATATAATTCGTATTATGAACATGCACATTTCACTGGACTGGAAACCTACGTATGGTTGGATATCTTCAGTAACTTCAAATGAAGATGCTGCTGGTGCAGTTCTGAGCGCACATGTTTCACTGACAGGCAGAAAACAAAGAAAGGAAGATGGAGAGAAGTGGGTGGAGGATGAAATGGAGGGGGCTATAGTAGAGGAGATACCCAGAGGCGGACTGCTAATATCATGGGAGTTCAACAAAGTGCAGCAGGCCCTACAGCTGGACTTCAGAGACAAGAATCTGTGTGTGTGCAAGCAAGTCTTCAGTTTCTTTTTGGACATATTTGTCTTTTGGTACATGTGTAAGACAATTTTTTTTTTTCACAAATGTAACTTTACAGAGAAAAAAAAACTACATTTCTGCTTAAAAACGACATACAATGCAGTAATTTTTCATAGACGTGCTGCAGCTAAAAACAAGAGAATTTAATTACACAAATGTAGTTAAATATTATTGGAGAAGGGTTTTCATTTATTGAAAATTCACACAGCACCACATGTCAAATGTATACATTTGCTCTGAGTAACTGGTATGAATATAAAAGGTGGAATTATACATGTCAGTGACTGCTGCAGTGACAGTGTTGTGGCTGCGATTATGTTGTTTTTTTTTTCACAGGAACTTCCCAAACAGATGTGATGGGCTGTGATCAGAACTTTGACGTGATCACTTCCAAACATCTTTAGTTTTCTTTAACCACTCTTTGGTAGAACCATCTGTGTGCTTCGGGTCACAGCTTTGCTCTGCCTCTCGCTTTCTCTTGATATTGCGTTCTCAGACAGATGTCCTGACACTTTCCTTGACAAGCCGTCCTGGCCATGATGCAGCAAATGCAGGAACGGATCATGCTTCACAGATGGGATAAACCTGTGGTGTTTTCCTTCCTCCAAACATAACGCTTCTCACTGAAACCAAAGAATTATCTTCAGGTCTTTCAGTCCAATGAAATTAATTCAAGTTGTCTTCTGGTTGTAATCTTTAGCGAACCACAGATGGGCAGCAGTGTTCTTTTTGAAGAGCAGTTCTTTCTCCTTGCATCCTGTGATGCACACCTTTGTTATTCGGATGGTGACCTTGTGAACATTCATCAGTAAGGGAGGGGTTTTAGTTGCTTAGACATTACCTGGGGTGTCTTTGTGACCTCCCAGACTATTACATGCCCTGCTTCTTGGACTCATGTTTTTTGGTCCATTGCTCCTAAGGATGATTAATAATTGTGTTTCTTTTCCTTTCTGTTCCCAGACCAGCTGAATTTGGGCAGGTAGACTCCAAGCCCTTTAGAGATTTAGAGCTCTTTAGAGTTTTGTAACCTTCTAACACCTTATGAGCATCAGTGACTGTTTTTCTAAAGATTTCTAAAGAATAGTTGTTCATAGCAAGTTAAGCTTCCTCAAATGTGTGTTGTAAATTTGATTAAATCACATTAACCTCCTAAGACCCAAACTCTTTCACGGCATGCATTTTTAATTTCTCTTTGCTACCTGGGCTGATTGGGACCAAAGAATTACCAGATTTTTTTTTTTTTTTTTACCTGATTTTTGTTTCTGAGAAAAATGAGAGGATATATATATGAGGACATTCGCTTTAAATTTTGATAGAACAGTGACAGTATAATGTCCTCGTAAATGGATATCAGGCCCTTGTAGAGCAAAATTTAGTATTTTGGTCTAGACAACCCAAAATGTGATATCCACATATGTGAATGCCCCGTTCTCACTTCCGAGGCGTAACATGTCGACGTTTTGTCACGTCCCGCGGCGTTCCTGAGGAATGCGAAAGGAGACCTTCGGCGTTCTTATGGTACGCGGCGGGCTATGGCTGGAATCCAGTGCAATGACGCTCCCGCGGTAATAGACGTTCCAGCCCTGTATTCCAGCCCTAAACCTAACCTTATCCCTAGCTCTGACCATAACCTTATTGCTGACCTTAACCAGGACTGTAATGATGTTAAATAGCGTGTTTCTAAGCAATTTGAAGAAAAAGAGCAAACATGTGTAGATTCAGTCCAGACGGTTCTCATATTTCCTCTTTTTTCCGAGGTCGTCATTTAGGAACGTGGTGGGTAGCCGAAAACGTAATATGTTGACAATTTGTCACCTAGCGTAAAATGTTATGCTTTGGGAGTGAGAACGTGTTCGTGTTGGGAATGCCAGGTCCAAGAAGGTTAAAAGAAAATTACGAAATGAAGTAAAATATTTAGTTGGTTAATCTTTTAGAAATATGTGAAAATTCAATGATTTGGGTCATATATACAAAATCTCAAAGGGTTCCTGCAACTGTATATGCTAGCATATTGGGCACATGCGGTATATACAGTGGCTGATGTGGGAGACAGAAAGAGACATGTCACGAGGGGTGGCAGGTGTGAGCTGTGGATCACAAATGAGGCCAGTGACTGACGGCTCGTCTTTGTGGCCAAGCTTGCCCCAATTTATTCTCTCCTCCCTCTTGCAGACTTCAAACTCCTTTTCACTTTGATGGACAATGTGTCCTAGTTCCTTGCAAAACTCAGCTGCTTTATAATTAAATGTCAAATAACTGTTACCCATCACTCGGTCGGACACTTTATTATTTGTGGCAAATAGAGCACTAACTCCGAGAGAAAATTCAGACTTATTATTTGCAGCATCTGGGCTTTTCTATTGACTGAAATATTGCAGACAATTGGATTGCTGCAGACCCCTGTTGCGAAGTTAGTGTCAATCCAAATAAAGCATAAACTTTCTTTGCTATAAAGCAATGTCAAGGCACGGTCTGTAGTTTCAGGTCTAATATTTCACACCTAAAGCTTCAGTTTAACCACATAAACTGTGGAAATATTCTAAAGAAACCTGAAGACAGCTGTTATGCTGTTAGGATGATTTTAAAAAATTGCCTTATTTTTCTTCTTCCCTTTTCCCTTTGTCAGCTAATTGTCTTATACTCGTATACTTCTAGCATATTTGTCCCCCATCTAAGTATATCCACTTAGAAAGATGTCCAATAGTGGTGTGAATAAAAACAGTAATTGGAGACAGACACCATTTCGCACAGGGGAAGCTGACATTTGGGTGTCAAGATGCGCTTAAAGCTACATTTCCAGTGTCAGTTCAGTGAGTCTCTGAGCCACATCTGAAAAGACAGCAACTGAGCAAAGCCTTGGCACTTAAACTTCACACATAAGTTGCTTTACACATATGAATACACAGTTAATATTGCTTGAAGTTTGAAACATCATAGTCCTGTCAAGAACAGCAGCAGAGCAGGGTTGCATGACAACTAAAGTCCTTGGAGAATAGCTTATTATCCATCAAAATAGACAGTTTCATGCTACTGTTTTAATATTTTAAGCATAGTAGCATTAAAAGAACAGGAGATGACATCAAAATGGGATCAAATCATTCATCTTTTCAAAAGACAAGCAAACCTGACAATTCCTTTCTCATACCTTGAACGCATCCTCCTTTCTCTGCATACAGAAATCTCACTTCCAATATTAAACTTCCTTTAAAAAATAAATAAAATACCCATTGTGCATTCAAAGCACATCTTTTGAAAATGTCCTTACTGATGTATCTCATCTTAATGCACAACATGTGTCACTGTCATTTATTGTTTTGAGCAAATGGAATCATCTCGCAACAGCGTTGTATTTTTAATGACGTGCATCTTAAATCGTCTTGCATCTAAGTATTTTCTCTTCAGGCTTTAATTTTTTTTTAGCAGTGTTTGGAAAACTCTAATGATTAAAGAAATATGCCCTGCATTCATTTGTGTAGTATGCAAGTAATTTGGAGGTTAGTCAAGTACTATTGTGAAGTCTTAAGCTGAAGGTTTTTGCTCTAACAAACTTGGTATTTTAAAACCCAGCTGTAACCAGCAAGAGGTCTCACTGAGGAACTGAGAGACACTATATTCTCATACAGCAGCATACACTTTATTTATAAGTTGCTTAATTAGCCCCACTGTATTCAGCAAGAACTAAAACTGTTGAGTAAACTCAACAGAGGCATGATTAGAGGAGTCATAAATCAAGGCTGAAGGACTGTCTTGCAGTAAACGTATATACAACTGGACTTCTTTGTTGATATCAAATGACTCACCCCCCTGCTGGCTCCCAGAAAGAATGCAGGTGTAAGGCACCTCCACACTGGCTCCGCTTCTCAGACCGAGAAGCGACAGCTGTCTTTTATAAACAACAGTCTTTGCTCACGACTCAATATCCATAATTCGAAGTAAGGAACACTACACGTCAACCACACAGACACACACACACACACACACAGACACACACACACACACACACACACACACACTCCTTCTGTCTCGCTGAATATGAGTTCTCCTTATCTTGTTTTTGTCTGTTTATTAGGACTTATTACCAGCTGTGACAGCAAGGCTGGTTTTGTTTTCACATTGAGTCA
>NW_005187472.1:2691011-2733235 GCF_000239375.1 Pundamilia nyererei
GGGGAAAGTGTCACAGACATAAACTAAACACCTCTGTAGATGATCTCAAAATAAAGGCTAGGTTCAAAAGAAGGGTGTGGTCGAGCCTAATGTTCTTTTTAAACTATACCTTTATATTCTTTTCAACCTTGATGCATTTGTTGTCCCACATAAAGCATCATCACGCTCATCATGTAGCAACACATAATATTTACCAGCCACAACAGTGCCTTAGCTGTGTGTCTCAGACAACTATATTAGGGATATCTGCTATGATGGAGTCTGAATAAAATGTTTTAAATGGGGCATTTAGAGCAGCTTGAAGCCTGAGTCTGAATAAAAAACATGTCCACACAAGCCTTTTGTACGGATGTTATATGTATTCCGACTGTACATGGAGGCGGAGAATGATAGGAATTCTCAGTTCAGCTCCTTTAAAGGAAGCTAAACGCATTTCCACACACTTTGAAGCACACCCTCCAGGCACGTACGCACGCCGGCGCTTAATCAATTGAAGGAAATGTCATGCGTTCTGTTTCTAATTGAAAGTAAGCAGATGGCTGTGGGGTTTCATAAAGAAAATTCAACATCAGGTGCTGAGACATTTTGAAGAAAATCCCATCAGGGATGCGAAGAGAAATGTGAACAAATCTCGGTTCCGTTAGATCAGACACAGGCAGGCCCGTGCTCAAGAGGGAGCCTCCAATCGATACTAAAACAGTGAGAACAAGTCCAGGCCAAGACACAAGAGAGCGATAATGAGAGAGGAGAGAAAGAGGTAGAGGAAGAGAAGGCGTAGATGGGGATGGAAGTGGCTGGAGATGTGTGACATTAGTGCTACAGCCAATTGAGAAAAACTGGAGTTAGTGGATAAAGACAGCAGCAGTAGGTAGGGCGGTATCATTTAGCCTTTTAACATATGGGAGAATTAGTTTTTCCTAATGCCCCAAAACCCCGATAAGTATAAATCCTGATTCAGTCTCTAACTAATTAAACATGTACCTTTAAGAGGAGGGAAGAAAAATGATCACTCTATTGAAGGAAATATGTGGCTGTAGACCCCCACAGGTTAAGCTCAGGTGCACTCATCTCACTTTCACCTGGAAGCTTTAGAAAATTTGGCCTTCAATTGTTATTTGGTGTTACATCTAAGCCCGCTGCTGTGGTGGGGTAGTTCCTTAGAGCAGTACAGTGCTTATTAGATTTTGCAGGACGAAGCACTCTACTCTCCGTGGAAAATGAGGATTAAATCGTCCTGCAGGAAAGGACTGAATTGCCCCTCAATTGATGTGGTTACACAGCCGGGAGTACATAGCGTGCCTGGCACAATGCACACAGTATCACTATAGATGGGTCCCTTATGGGCAAGCTAATGTGGCTTCTTATCAACATTTGATCCAAATTGCATCATGTTCTTTTAATGAGGTTGCACTTCAGCTCGAGGGCGTGTGTCTCAGTGATTGGAATAATAACTCGGGCATATGTGTGTGAACATATGTATACTTTTCAGTGTAACATATGCAAATTGATGCTTGTTGGCCAACAAACATTTCGTATTTTAGAATGCCTGTTCTTTCCATACTGTACCTTTTCCTGCTTCAGGCTAAAGATTCATGGAAAGACATTTGTGTACTATTAATTTTTCTTAGTGTGTGACACTAGTACAAGAGACAGTGACAAAACCATTCTGGTATGTAGTAGAGGTGAAAATGAAGCTTGGGCTAGGAGATAGGTGTGGTCTGACATATGAGTGCTGAGAAAAGTGTGCCATTAGCACCAAAGCCAAGGGAGGTATTAGACAGGTGTGTCATGATGTCGGGTTTTCCTGTTATTTACTTCCTGTCTCCCTCATTTGATTGATGATTGGATGCCCCTGAGTGATCTCATCTATGTTCTCCTTCTACCTATTTCCAATTAGCCAGTCACTCCCCACTCACTATGTACCTGCTACCTTCTATTCTCCAGCATCTAGATCATTATAGTGTATATATATTTTTTTATATATATTCTTTATCTTTGTATCTCTCTTATTTGTAATTTAAGCCCGTCTAGGAGCTTCATTTTTGGATTGAAGCTTTTGTTTCCCTCATTTGTTTGCTTCCTCTGTCTGTCTTGATCAAACGGTTGGATTTTAGGACTTTTATTCTGCTTCCTGGTGTCCTGGTTAATTCTTCTTGTTACAAAGAGACATTGGCCAGAAAATAGCATCTGACATGGCCTCTAGGAAACACAACTGTCAGTGTACTGACTCAGGTATAGAGCTGGAGTTGCACGTGTTTCTGATTACTGTAGTTTTTGTTGAATAAAAAGTTAGCTTAAAGCTTGAAATTAGTGCTCAATATTATGATTTATCACTGTTTTTGTCTTTGGTGTTCCAGTTAAGCAGCTGTTCAAATGCATTTGAACAGCTGCTTATTTTGACATGAATCAACTCATTAGGTGCTATACAAATAAGGTTCATTGATTTAGTGTAATATTTTAACTTTGTGATTAGCAGAAAAGGAGTGGAGCTTGCATTTAATTATATTTTTTGTGTTGTGTAATGATAAATACATGAACTAGACACCTGTTACTTTGACTAGTAACAGCAGTAGCAGTTTTATTTATGGCTCTAACAAAAAGCATATTGTTGAAGATGTTTAAGAATTTGTTGCTATTCGAGTTGGTAGTCGTTTTTTGGAATAGACCTGGTTACGAAAAAGAGATGCCAGCAAGAAGCTGTGTTATAATGGGATCGCAATAGCTACTCTGCCACCATGTTGACTTTTGGACTTATTTATAGATTGTTACATGATTATATATTTAAGCACCTTGAGGTGACTGTTGTTGTGATTTGGTGCTATATAAATAAAACTGAATTGAATTTTGCTATTTAATAACTTGGGCCATGAGTTGGACAGCAAGTGTCTTCATGATATCTGCAGGATTGCTTAACAGCCATTAGCCGAAAAGGTCACACCCCCTTTGTGGCACACATGCTCACACACACACACCAACATATTTAAAATGTAAAACAAGAGGTTGAGCAGACCCCTAATTCTCCACAACACTATAGCAGAGGCCTGGGTTGGCCATTTACTGCTTGTCTTCACTTTGCTCTCTCCTCTACTCTCAGCTGCCTCGTATACGTACCTCCTACTCCAAGTATAAAGTGTATACCCACAGTAACATCCAGTTCCTTGATATTTCTTAATGATGCTTTGTCTGCATAAATATTGTAGTGATTCGGACGGTGTGAACATCAGCTACTCTGAGTGGCTCTGCAGCCTGCAATTACCAGTGACACCATTCTGTGCACCTCTGCAGACATTTTCCTCCACATTTAAAGATAATTCAAGTTTATTTCAACCTGTCGTGTCTCCCATAAATGTAGCAATTGTGCCTCTATGAGTCAAAAGGATAGAGCAAAAAGTGTTGACGGATGCAATCATTGCAAGCACTTGTCTCTGATGCTGACTGTAAACATGGAAAGTAGCTGCCTGGAATGGCCATTATGGCTAATTTTACAGAGATCAACATCCTGGGAACTTATTTACATGTTAAGCTGTCCACAGATTCACATATAAACACATGAATCTGGCAGCAGATGCCAAAAGCATCTGAATGCTTTCCAACAACTTGTAAGGGCTGATAGCGATCACTGAAACAACTGTTAATGACAGAAAAGACTCTGAAAATCCACCTCCACCACCTGAGTACATTAAGAACATTAAAAATGACTAATATCTAAATGATAGAATGATAACTTCAACAGACATATGAAGCCAGCTGAGTTATATATGCCATGTGTGCAATTGGTTTCAGTCTGGCATCAACATGGTCTCTGCCTTTATTCTTTCCATCAAAGATCAAAAGACATAGAGTTCCATTAAATGGTCCACCATTAAAGTGGAGTGACTTATGAGTATCTTTCTTGCAGCTACTAAATATTTTTTACTAGGGGTGCAACAATACTCGTATCGATATTGAACCATTCGATACAGTGCTTTCGGTTCGGTACGCATATGTATCGAACAATACAAAATTTTTAATTTATTTTATCAACTTTTCCTTTGACGATGCTGTCTGTGTTGAGCGCTCAGTGGATCTGCGCTCGACTTATCCGCCTAGGCTGCACTGTCGAGCTCAGATCCACTGAGCGCAGCGCAAGCTAGCAAGACAGAAGCTAAGCTCGTTGCAACATGGCAAATTGAACCTCCCCCACCCTCATTCAGATCTGGCGTTTGGAACTATTTTGGTTTTCATGTTAAGTATGACCCTGAAGGTAAGCGCGTCATGGACAAAAGTACAACAGTATGTTGGATGTGCCACGCAATGCTCAATTACATTGGTGGGAACTAGTGCGTTAGCGCAGTTAGCTTGTTAACGTGTTGACGCTGTCCAGCCGCACGCACGGGATGATCCGCAGTAGCTTGTTAACGAAGATTTGCCGTGTTGTGGCGTTAACGTCATTTCAACGAGATTAACGCTGACAGCACTAGTGGGAACACAACGAATATGACTGCACATTTACTCCAACATCATCCTAGTGCAAAGACAAGTGGAAGCCAAAAACAACAAGCACGCATGCTACAAACTTTACCCGAGTCATTTAGACAGCCGTTAGCACATGATTCTCCTTATGGGGACCTGATATGTTTAATATGCTGCTGAGAATATACCCCAGAAGAAGCGTATAGTATAGCTTTTATTTTGGAAAGAGCCATTTCTCTGTAATAAACTCTCTTTTCCAAAGATGAGTGATTACTCGATCAGATAGATTAATTTTTTTATTACTTTGTTGTTTCAGCAACATTAAATTTAAAAACTGTACTTTTGAGTTAAAATATATATTTATAATTTTAATAAATGACAAATTAAAAAGGCATGAACATTTTTTTGTATCGCAAAAATATCGAACCATGACACCAAAAGTATCGAACCGAACAGTGAATTTTGTGTATCTTTGCACCCCAAATTTTTTACCTTTGATCAGACTCAGGCAAGCGTTTGAAATGTTTTACGTAAAAAGTCATGTTCTGAAAAGCTGTAGGAGGCCTGGGCTGTTTGTCCCTGATACACCGTTTCATCCTCGTTGCTGTGAATTTGTTGAAGGAGGCGTCATGTTCAAAGTTAGCATCATGCACAGAGCCACAATAGCCACATTTGTGGGAAATATTCCAAGCTTGGAATGAAACAGATTTATTCTTAGTGTACATTTAAATCTTAAAAAAAAAAAAAAACAAGAATACATCGCATCATTTATATCAAAGACCGTCCAAACATTTGTCTCATTTACTCCCACTAATCACGTCATCTAGCCTCATTTAGCCCCTTTAAAGAGACACATGGTTGGACAATCAGACCATGCCAACAGTGAGCAATTCATTCTTCTGGAGGATTTATGCTTGAAGCTTTTTGGCAACACTTTGCCTTGCAGATAAAAAATTGGCTGCTTGAGGGAGTGTGAACAGTAAACACAAAACCAAGCGAACAGATTTGGAATTCAGTGTGTAACATCATGTTCTAAAAACACCCCCATCTTGGTGTTTTTGCTCAACTTCAAAAGGTCTACGTGCATGGGATTGTGTTCAGTACGTTAGCACGTATCTGTTCATGTTTGTGGATGTGTATGCAAGAATCTAGGCCATTTGTTTGCACATGTTTATTTGTGTGCTGAAATATGTTAAAGCCTTATCATTCTACAAGACCACTCACAGAACTTGCTAAACAATGCAGGGCCCTGGAGCCTAGAATGCATTAGGAAATGCATAGAAGTGACAAAGAACCAGCTATAAATAACGCAGAATTACTGTACCCTCCATTAAACAGCTCTGTTCACACCAGCTGTATGTTAGCCATGCCTTCTGAATAAGCATGTTTAAAAATAAATAAATAAAATTTGCGATGCGGTATAATCTACTTGTGAGCCTCCCACTCAATGAGACAGAAAGCCATGCATATGTTCACCAGTTGCTGTGATGCGAAGCCATACCTGCCAAATGCTGAGTTCTAAAAATAAGGACTGCTCTCCAATGCCAGCACACACACACACGTAGCGCCTTCAAACTTTCTCCACAAAGTCCCTTACAGCCCAGGCAAAGTATAATGACTTCCATTGCAGGATAAACTTTCCCCAAAACAGCAGATGGCCATGATTTAAATCTAAAACGAGAACCTTATCTGCTGCTCCTGTTGCTGCTGCTCCTGTTGCTGCAAGACCAGTGGGGAAAATGGCATCTCCACTCGTCAGCCATGCCCTGAAGGAAGAATATGCAATGCACTCATGTTTGTTACTGACCTGCAAACTGGCTAATGAGAAGCTGGCACTGGACATACCACACCAACAGAGCAAGCAAGCAAGCATGTATGTATCTGTGCATGGAAGCTGTTCAGAGAAGTAGCCTACTGGGTGGATAGATGCAGCAATGTTTTGTGTTTGCTCAAATAGGTAGTTAAGACACAAGGAAACTGCATCACATGGGGAAGACATGATGTCACACAGGATGAGACTCAGAGGAGGAAATAAACTCATGAATACTAAAAACATTCACAGTGATTCCTGATGAGAAAATATGTCCAGTAGCCAAGAATACAAACTAGCAAGGAGCTTAAAAAAGTTTGAAAATAAAAAAATGCCATCTAGAAACTGATTTCCAGCCTCGAAAAAATAAATACTTCTATAAATTCCTCCCTGGGATGACATTAATTTAGAGGAAAGATCCTCCTCTAAATTAATGTCATCCCAGGGAGGAATTTTACTATAGACGAAAAGACATTTTCTCAACAAATGTTAGAAAAGGATGTTCTCTATTTAGTCAATGTTAATTTGGGTTAAATGGATGAATTGCCGAGCTCCAGGAGGTTTCAGTGAGAGGAAATCAGACTTAGATGAAAACGAGAAATAAGTGGAAACAATCGGGAATTGCAGAGCGGAGACAGAGACAGCAAGTTAAGGTGCAGGAAGCATGCAGGGAAGAACAATTACCAAAATGAAACAGGAAGTGGAAACAAGGAAGACAAGGAAACTAGTGGAGAAACACAATTGAAGAGAATGACAAGGTGCAGTCAAAGGTGCAGTCAAATAGCCAATTGTTCTTTGGAAGGTTCCAAACTCAGTGACATGATCTTGAGCTATTTGAATGCTCCAAATACTTTTTACTTCTTTAATATAGGATAACCTGGACCAGCCAGTATGAAATGCAAGGAGATAATTACCTCGCACAAGTCATAATGATGCATCAGCCAAGCAGTCATGAAAATTATCAGCAAGAACATGGCATACATCAAGTAAATGTTAATTATAATTAATTTTATTATCTATCTATGCAGTCAAGTCTGTGACGCTTGTCCTCAGGTTATCTGAGTAGGATCTCTCCCAGGCACCTCCTGGGCAAGGTGTTCCGGGCATGTTCTACTAGGAGGAGGCCCCAGGGTAGACCAACACACTGGAGAGATTATATCTTTTGGCTGTCCTGGGAACGCCTCAGTGTTCCCTCAGATAAACTGAAGGAGGTGACTGGGTGGGGGGTTCTCTGCTTAGGCTGCTCCCCCCATAACCTCACTGTGGGTAAGTAAGGCAGACAAATGGATGGATATAATTATATTTCATGCCATATCTTGCAGATATATTTTGAATAAACCATAGATTAAATTGTACAAATAGTTAATTTTAGCCTTTAGAGTTATTTTGAATTAATTTTTATTTTAGGTTAGCTGGGACAAGGGACTGATGGACAGAATTTTACTTTAGTCATGTATCATATCATTTGCTTTGTTTTCTTTAAAATGAAACTTTACATAGTTTTTTTTTTTTAAGAAGTCAGGTCTGTTGGATCTGTTTTTCGGTCTATTTGACCACAGCCTACAAAAATATGCACACAGGAAACAATGTATTACAAGAGCCTAGGACCATAGTAGGAAACCATAATGATAAAAACAGGCCAGAAAATACTGTACAGTTTCATTATAATTTACTTTTACTCCCTTATTATTCATATTTTTTTTTTACTGATTATCTTTTGTTTGTTTGTTTGTATGTTTGTTTGGTTTTGTTTGGTTTGCAATTTTTTTAAGTATTGTTCTTGGCTTTAACTTATTTCACCACCTCAACAGTCATTGTGAGACATTACTAAAATAATGCATAGAAGATATTCACAAGAAGTAACACTTGATGTGCTCTGTGTCAGAATAAAGCCAAACATTCATGCAAACACACAAACACCAAAAGGTCAGAGGTTTTGTTTTTATTGTGAATGATGTCAATGCACTTTCACCCTGGGCCATTTTGAAAGTGTTGCAGTACTGAGACTCTATGTTTTAGTGACACGTTGGTCCCAAAAGAGCCCCGAGGCTAAAAGAGTATCCTGTGTTTCCAACCTACAGGCTTGCCAGGGCGATTCTGTCTGGAGGAACTCAGGGGGCAGAGGAAGAACATCTTGTTCTTTCTCTTTTTTTCTTTACTTATAAACAGAGATAGAATAGTTTCCTCTTAAAATAAGGTTTAGAACAATAGGAGCTTCAGAAGATTGCATGTCTTCATGCAAAACAGAGACAAGGATGGACATCATTGTCACTCACACAAGTTCTTTTATTTGTACTTGATTGCTGTTATTTAGGTGTCTTTTTAATGGATGGTGTCACATATGCCACTACCTCTTTACTAACAAATCCTGCACTGTCACGTATCAGAGCTCGTCAGAAGTTTCTGTTCATTATACAGGAACTCTAGTGTTTCCTAGTCTGTGGTAGTCCATTAAAGAAGCTTAAGCAATGTGGAAAAGGTGCTTTTATTCCGTTTATAAGCATCAATCCTGAAGTGACACTGATACTTTTTTTCTGAAATGTATCTAGAAAGATTTGATTGAAAGTGCTAATGTAAGTTCTGCAGAACAAGATTATTATTGTTTTGTAATTAAATTATTTTGATAGCTAATCTGCATTTCATAGAAATCTGTACCAAACAAACAGATAACAGACTAGATACAATCTTACATTATATTTTTATTTTGCAAATACTCACTCCCTTTCTTTACTTTTCTGTTATATACAGTGTATAATGGTACAATGACACATGTTTATATTAGACATAGCCAAAAGTGTCAAACAGTTATGTGTTATGTGCAAGAGATTGGATATAAACCATATGTTAGGGTTTTTGACCGTTGTAAACAGTGTTTTTCTACTCAAGCATCACCGAGAGCCAATGTAACAAAACAAAAACAACTGAAAACTGATTTTTTGGAACTGCAATGCACGCAAAGCTACTTATGAAGTCCAAAACTTTAAATAAAATTAAATTAAATGATATAAGAAATAACTGTAAGCTTTAATCATTACTGTATTGTGTAATTTTACAGCACTTGTAAAATAATGATGATTTTACAAGTGCTGATATGATGATGATGATGAAGTGTTTTACTACTACAGTTCCCACACATGTATCAACTAGAAGGCAACAAACATGCCTCCAGCTGCTACTTTGTCAAAAATGCCACAGAACAGCAACTTGTAAATCTTTTTTAACACAGGCAAATAAATTGAGGAAAAATGGGATACACTGCATTATGTTGTTTGAATTAGTCAAAGGAGCTTGCAAAGAAAAGCGTCTGGACTTCTTTAAGTTACTTGAAGACGTTTCACCTCTCATCCGAGAAGCTTCTTCAGTTCTAAGGTCAAATGGTGGAGAGGACAGAAGGACAGACGCAACAACATTGTCATCCCCTATGTAGCCGGTGTCTCAGAAAAACTCAGGAGGGTTTTCTCCAAGCATGACATCCCGGTGCATTTCAGACCCAGCAACATGCTCAGACAAAAACTGGTTCACCCGAAAGACAAAACGCCAAAACACAAACTTAACAATGTGGTGTATGCTGTACAGTGCAGCGAGGAATGCCCAGACCTCTACATTGGAGAGACCAAACAGCCACTTCACAAGCGCATGGCACAACACAGAAGAGCCACCTCCACAGGACAAGACGCAGCTGTCCATCTGCATCTTAAGGATAAAGGACACTCTTTCGAGGATGCCAATGTTCACATTTTGGACAGAGAGGACAGATGGTTTGAAAGAGGAGTGAAAGAAGCCATCTATGTCCACTGTGAGCGACCATCTTTGAACAGAGGCGGGGGTCTACGACACCAACTCTCTGCCATCTATAATCCAGTTTTGAGATCCCTCCCCAGACGCCTTAACGCCCACTCACATCCTGGGCCATCTGATCTCAGGAATTCGCATGATAAGGTGGGGCCAGGTTTCACAATGAGCTCACCTGAAACTCTGGCTGATTGGGTCCCACACCCAATTTCACACCTTGGCTCAGGCGATTAGAGGATCATCAGGGGGCCCTTTGTCCCTCTGTGGGGGGTTTCTCCCACTAGGTTTATATCTGGGACTCTCCACCATTTGACCTTAGAACTGAAGAAGCTTCTCGGATGAGAGGTGAAACGTCTTCAAGCAACTTAAAGAAGTCCAGACGCTTTTCTTTGCAAGCTCCTTTGACTACGATGACCTGGATGACTGAGAACCTTCACAGACATGTTGTTTGAATTACTTTATGTAGCTGTCCACAAATAGAATGGGAAATGTAGGGTTTTCTTTTTTTCATTTTGTTTTATTCTTAGATATATTCTGGCAGAATGTGACTATGTAGACCCATTTTTTAATGATTAATAATATGCTCTACTATCATTTGTGACACTGCATGCCCCTTCAGTGATATTAAATACTAAATTACCCCATTGTTCATCACTTGTATAGCTGTACAGTAGCATGCATTAAAAACAAGGAAAAGAAAAACAATTCTTAAGTTGTTATGTTTGCATTAGCGGTATAATTAAATGCAGCTTTTATACAGCCGCAGAGTGCTATCAGTAAATAAGGAGTCTTCTGTCCATGACATTGAATCGCAATAAAGAATTGAAGAATTGCATGGTTGAAGAGATGATTTTTAATGACAACACGAACTGTGGCGTGGGAATTCGTAAATGCACCACACAAAGAGTATTTACCAGAAATTGCATTATATATGTGTGTTTACGTGTGTGTTTATGTGTGTGAGAGAAGGAGAATTGCGTAACAGCCAACTGAACTAGAGATGCTAAATATAATTGGATATTTGGGATTGACTGTTTAGGTTTTGTCAGCATCTCCCAGTTTTCTTCGGTAAGTTCCTATAACGTCCTGAGAACCAGCCTATTCATTTATGTCCTCTTTGGTCTATATGTTTTGACTTATTTAAACTACCCTAACCAAATGCTAAGTCCTGATGTACTAAGTAGAGGTCGTCCTGGGCTTTCCATTGCCATCTAATGTGTTTGGGTGAACTCAATTTACATCTGGTACCCTGGCCTCAAATAGGGAGGAAATCACAGAAAAGTTCAATGGGAAGATTCTTTTTTTCTGGGTTCTCATGGAGTTAAATATAAGTTCCTGTATATTTTTACATATGCCATCTTCATGTCTACACTTGTTAGGTTTTGAGTCAGGGTTTGGCCATGTATGTGAAGGAGAGTGAGAGACTTGGTTTAAGCCATTCCATCATTGTCTTGGATATATTGTGATGCCGAAATGTAAGCTGCAGCACCAATATCACATTATTGTACTTGTGTTAAAAACCTTTTTTGTCTGACTCTCTATAATGCCTTGTTTGTCTTGTTGTGCTTTATGTGTTTTTTGTTTGTTTGTTTCTTTTTATTTCTTCCTTCTTTTGGACTCCCATTGGTATTTGCATACCTGCCAGCTTCCCATCTACTGTTTTTGCCTTACTGACTGCCTTTGTATGACCCCTGCTTTTTGTGTTGATCTGCTGAACTTTTCTGTTTAAAATGATCGTCATCTTTACGGAACACATTAAAGAGTGTTTGCACAATGTCAATTAAATTCAGTGTTATTTAACTACATGTAGTAAGGTAAAAACCCTACAATAATAGAAAGCAAAATATATATGCTATTATATATTGTAGGTGATGAAATATTCAATATTTCCAATTTTATGTTAAGGAACATTATTCTGAAACACAGCCAATATTTGTTGATGCAGTTTTTTGCATATTGGTGAATCTCTGCCTATCTGTACTTAGAGAGGAATCATTTCATAGAAGTGAAACATCACCGTTTACACATTTGATGTTTTCTATGTTCTATTACGAACAAAAAATGTTATGCTGGAGTCATTACAATTTCCTGAACCACAGAACTGCTCGTTTCAATCACACATGTTTCTATAATCTTTAATGCAGATTTTTACAACTATTCATAATTCCTAGATAACTTTTTCTATTGGCTGTTGCTGTGGGTTAAATAGCTTTATTTAAATAAGCTGCTTGGGAATTAAGTTTGGTTCACTAGATGTAGATGACCATCAGTGGGTTAAAAAGAATTGAGGCTTTTATGTTAATCGGCAGGTATTGATATTCATCTCACATTTTTGCACTTAGTCCTCCACTCCCACTTGATTTGCATTAACATCATTTAAAACGGAGGGAGAGGAAACTCTCACGGGAGTAAGTTGCACTCGACTACATGATCACTGTGACTTAACATGTACTTCCTCTCTTCTCAGGCGTGAAGGGCACAAGGATCTGACAGTATTAAAACAGAAGATGGCTGGAATAAAGTGCAATGAACAATGGAGCTCCTCGCTCCAAATTAACTACTCAAACAGATTAGGTTTTTGGCTTCTCTGATAAGATTTTGACACAAGGCCTCTTATTACCAGAGGTGCCCTTTCCCTACCTAAAGCTGATGATGGCTTCTTTATTTGGGCTTTTGTTTATTTTTAAATTGAACACTATGAAACTGTGTTCACAGTCACATATAACTTATGATTAAATGTTGCTAAGAAAAACTCTTTTTCTGCCTATTTACAGCCCATTCAGGCCTGTACTAACATAGGAAGAGCTTCGTTTGCTTTGCTGGCAATAAGTCAAAGCGGTTCCTGGTATTAATGTCGCCCGTCTTGCCCTTTGACAGTGATTCTGTTGAGAACTTTTATGAAGTTCTAGATGCAGTCATGGGGTTGGTGGTCTTGGTTTAGTGGTCTCAGGATCTCATCTCTACTTTAAGAGCATCTGGTTCCACATCTGAAGGAGCCAGTGGAGGAGGCTTGGGCATAGGATGCCAACTGGGTTCCACCCAGAGATTATGCCTTTCAATTGACCCCCAGATGAAGTGAAGAAGGTCGCTGAGGAGAGGCAGATCTGGGTGCCTCTTGTTGCCTAGATTGACCCATAAAAGGGTTTGAAGATCATGAGACACTGAATGGTTTAAAAACAGAGTTTTTCTTTAAAAGTCAGTTTGTTTTTATCTGCAAGGTGCAGTGTTGGGAGCTACATCAAAGGCTGTAGATTTAGCACAGTGTTAAATCTACAGATGAAAGGTGCCCTGTGGAGTTTTCTACTTCTTGAGCTGTGTAGTTGGTGGTTGTAGTACAAGAGCTATGGCATCATGCGAACAAAGGTGAAGATGGAGAAAAGTAACTGCAGGCAAAAGTGCTTTGTCTGTGATGTTTTTTTTACACATAGTAATCCAGGCAACGATGTGCAGTCCACAAGCAAATGTGCAATTTATATTTAGCTGTCACCCAAACAGGGACTAGGTGAAGTTTCATTATCTACAAAGTATACAGATCGCCTCCTATATCACTTCATTTACTTGAGTTCAGGATTAGCTGTGATTTAAGATTTACCTCCTCCAGTTGGATATCGCATATAGACACTTTGTATCTATTATTTAAAAAACGCAGACGAGCTTTTCTTTGATGTCAAACATCAGAAAAACATGTTTTATTCAAGATCCTTACAAAACTTTTAGGATCATCATGAACCTTGTTTAAAAAAAAACATAAATTGTTCTCTCATGGATAGCTCATAGCACCACCTTTGAATGGAGAACGGTCAGGCTACATTTTCACTTGAATAAAGAAGTGAAGTAGTGAATCAGTCACTACTGAAACTTTTCCCAGAGTATTTTTAAACATCTGCTTCTCCTTATGTAATTAATATGTGTACTTGTGCCACACAGTGGCATCACTGAAGCTTTTGTCATTTTGATAATATAGTGTTATAATGCTGTGATGTTCCAAAAAAAGAAGAAAAATGAATTAAAAATAATACAATGGATACATAATCTAAATTTTAACGAGGCAAAAAAAAGGTCTGAAAATTGCATATGTCATAAAAAAAGACATGTAGACATAAAAACTGTTGCTTTCATTTCACTTCTTGAGTGCAAACTAAGAATTTTTAGGAAAACATTCAATTTAAAGTCACAAAAATTTTAGCTCTCACTCAGTCCTCTCCTACTATCATTCTGGATTACATCAGGCAGTCGTCTCCTCTGCTAAAAGTCCAAAAACCCACTTTACACTAACTGCTCAGTACCAAAATGGTACAGAGAGACACTATTAGCATCCACCTTGAATTAATGTAGTGTAGCAAATGAGTCAGATACTATATTTCCCTTAGGAGATGGTTAGTAGACTTGTACTAATTTTAGCTTACTTTAATAGCGTTATCATTTATCTCTATAAACAGATTCTGCATATGAATGTGAATGGAAGAGACATGGTTTTTTGGTTTCTGTTTGTACTCAGAGTTTTATTGAGCGAGGTTTGATTGCCTGCAGGTAAACGGTCCATGTGAAAATAAACAGGCTGACAAAGATTGTGTATACATAAATATATTTGGTGTACTAAAACAGAAAGTCGACCGATTAGCCAGTGGGCTTCCAGGATGCTTTGTCATCAGTTATTTTTATATTTGAAATTTGATGTAATTTATCAACTCCACCACTGAATTAAAAAAATAATAATTTCACGTGGCTGTATGGTCTGCAGAACTAAAATATATAAATAACATTTTAACCCTTCAATGCATTTCCTTCATCTGAAGTTATATTTATGAAAAAAATCTAACTTTAATGGTGCAGTTTAATAATTTAAGACAATAACAATGTAGAAGGAGTTCCCCAGTCAAATAATGTGGATACGTGATTAGGTATGCACAGTCACAACCCATTTACATTTCCATCCAGCTGATGGTTGGCTGACTGAAATGCTGCTGCCCTTCTCCACTCACTAAAAATAGCCAATGCCACAGGCACGTGACAGCACAGCCACTGAGAAATGCTGGCACGGTGAGAGGTGTTGAAAATCACTTTGATGAAACTTGTAAAAACAAAATTTAACTAGAAGGCTGCTAGAATTTACCACGTCTTTTATTTTATAGACATAACTGGGAACAATTGGCAGGCAGCACTGTGGTGAAATATTTTAAAGTGATAATTGTCTCATTACTCTGTATTAGAGGCAAAGAAGCTACTCAAATTTAATTCAAATGACTCTTTTAGCTAATAGGACAACCTCCATCTACATCTACCCCAAATAAAATAGAAAATAAACAATAAAATCTTCTGTTAAAGGGATACAAGGGCAAAATACAGGACAGCATATCACAAGGATGCTCGGATGAATCCAATGGGCCATGTAATGTGCCCTGCCACATGTTCCAGGAAGAGGCTCTTTTGGTCTACACGTTTGCTGCAGGCAAGGACAGAGAGGGCACAACCTATGGCATGACGCACCACATTACAGTGTCACAGACAGTCACACTCCATCTCCTCTGGGTTTTTACAGCAAGACACAGTCTGTCTGGTGTCTCATGAGTGCTAGACTGTGAATACACCCCCGCAAACATGAGCAATATACGCCTTCTAATTAAGCAGTTCATTAATTCATTTGTGTCATGTTATGTGACGTGGCGGTGCCCTCTACAGCTAAAGTCACTTTCTGGGGACTTACCTGAGGGGAATATTTAATAGCTTTGCATTTACACCGTGAAATAATCTGTTCTTGTGAATTAAGTATAGATAAACAGGTTTTCGGTGCCTTTAATTTTTAAAAATCAGAGGTAGTGATGGTAAGCTGAGCACTTCATTGTGTGCTTTGTGTTATTTAAAAACTTGACAGTGCAAACACAGTGTGATACAAAGTGTTAATGTTTGAGCAATCATTGAAACATTGCTGGAGGGTGTAGATGCAACATTTACAGACAAAGAAATCTCCCTAAAATCTCGATAAACAAAGAGTTAATGATGCTGTTTGTTTTCGTTTTTCAAAAATGACCCCACGGGTTGTTTTTCTTCAAAATGTTTAAAATACAAAGTTGTAATATATCCATATTCCAGGTATTCCTCATAAAATATGTTTGTAACATGAGGCCATTTGCATTTTTATTTATTTTTTCATTAATTTTAAGAAATTGCAGTTTTTGTATCACTTGTATCACTTTTGTACTCTTCGTTTTAAAGATTTTGAAGAATAACAACCGAGCTTATAGCAAAATGTATTGTTTCTATTTCGGGGTCATTTTTGACCCCACTCGTGGAAGAGTGTAGGTACTGGTAGGTTGTGCATCCAACGGTTAAGGCATTCAAATGACTATTTTTAAATAAAAAGAAAAAACAAGAAAAACTATCTGCAAAGAATTAAAGTTAACAATGGCTGTTTTTTGCAGACTGTGGCAAAAAGGCCACAAATAACTGATGTTAGGCACAAAAATAGCCCTCAGGTTGTGCTCGACTACCTCCTTTTTTCTATTTTAATTTTAAATTTGGTTCATAGCATTTTCCTAATTAAAATGATTTCCATGCCCAGCAGTTGCAGTTGTGTAATTCTGCTAGAGCGCACATGCCCTGGCTCCTCCTTTGACTTTTCTTGTCATCACAGCCAGGTAAGCAAGCCATCCAAACGCCCTGAGGAGCATAATGTCTCTGACCTGGTAAAAACAGTGTTTGCCCAAGCCTCGTGCACGGTGGTCAGAAATTAAAATATTGTTATAACCTGTTGATACAAACATGATCAATGATAGCCAGGCATTACTTTATAAAAAAAAGGTTGTTCTGATTTTATCCCAGGACACTGACTCTGTTCATATGGATGTAACATTTTCAGTAGGAGATGCGCTTAGTTACTATCCAAGTGACTTCTTCAAATAATGGCCATCATCATCAGTCTGGTGATGGCCATTACTTGGTCATTGATTGCACATGGTCATTGATTTAAAAAGTGGTTACGGGTGTAGCCAAAAATCCTCTGGAATAACATCAACTCACAAGCACAAGAGTATCCTGTCAGATCCTCTCATGTCTGGTGCAGTTGGTGCACTACTCTGACTGGACTGTACAACTCATGCAAGCTTGATGAAAGAATATGTGTAAGTTTGTGTTTGTTCTTATAATATATGTGAAAACTGATCATTTTGTAGAAATCTGATGATTATTATTCATGAATAATTGTGTGCTGAAATCAATAAAATGTCTGTGCACATCTATTTTTAGTTGGCTATTTTCCATTAGTTTTAGTTAATATCACTGTTGGCAAGAAAAAAATATATTAAAAAAAGACATTTCTCTGTGTTTGTGCTGATATTTAAAAAGAAAAAAAATGTCCCTGGAAGTGTTGATGAGAGGTGACCGATCTAAATAAAACCTTTTCTTCCTACACATTTCCCAGCATGCACTGTGGGGAAGGCAGAATGACAGTGCGAACAGGTCATCAGTCAATCACAGGGCCACCACAGACACACTCGCACATGGAAGTCCACAGAGACCGACACACAGTGATGGAGGGCAGGGGTACAAAAACAAGAATAGAACAGTCTCAGACACATTGCATATGGCCACCATCTCACTCTCTGTGGTATAAATGTTACTAAGGACATTCTTTTGCATGCATTTGTTACCCCGTGTTACAGCACATTTGTGCTGCTCTTTGTCAAGTAAAAGTAATGCACATAAAAAAAAATGGCGTAATGTCTACCATATAGCAAAATAGTTACAAAGATGCAATCTATTTGAATGTGTACGTGCAGATGAATTGTTACAGTCTGTACAACTCTGAAACATTGTGTCATTTGGAAGAATGTTTTGTATCTACATCACATATGTTTTCAAGACTCCGCTGTGTGTATGCATCAGCACGGCAACCAAGAAAACAGACCATTTACAACATGAGATATTATAGGAGGAATGGCACTCAAAGAATTCTGAATTTAATCTGTGGGGTATGTTGACAGCAAAATCAATAAATGTATAAACTATCTCTATCGGGGGAAAGCTTTTTTTAAATTTACTTCTGATTTCTAGAAAAACTTGGTGTCAAGCCAAGCCTTTTACCTAACCCTAAACAGCAGTTTTATTGGTTAAGCGTAAAAGTAATTACCAAAGACAGTGTAACATTTTCATTTGTGTAATGAGAGTCTGATGACTTGACTTGGATCCACTGCACCTCCAGCCTCTATATTACAGACATTTTTTTGCTCTTTAATGCTTAAAAAACGGTGTGTGGACACACCTTCAAGTGCTGAGGACTTCAAAAATGTTGCAAGAAATATTTCAATGCACTTGAGAGAGACTGTTTTCAAAGGCAAAATTAGGAGCATTGTTTTTATGCCCTTGGCTGAAATATGTCATTGTACTAAAGCAGCACATAGTCTGAGAATTTCAGTCATCCCCACAGGGGTGATAAGTCAGCAGTGACCACTCTTGCTCTCCAAATTTATCTGCTTGGCCCCGCATGAAGTCATAACTCACACTGCTTCTTCATTACCTGGGATCCTGTGTGCCTGGACCAGCTTTGTTCTGCAGAGGTGGGTGTCCATTCATCTCACAAGGCTATAATCTCCGCTATCTTAATGATGCCACCAAGGAAGACAGAGACAGAGGAGCAGATGAAGACAATAGTTTTTGTTCTCTTAAAATGTGATGAACCTTTGGAAACACTTAATCCTGTTATCTAACTTACTGCTTCTAATCAAAGCATTTGTAATGGAAGTCTGGGTTGAAGCAGTGGAACGGCATGGAATCAAATGGATTAACTGTAAGGCTTTAGCTTAAATGTTTTGGTTGAAAAGCTCTTTTTATAGTGGTTTTATATCCTCAGGTAAGTCAGCGATTGCCACTATCAGGAGGCTTTCAAAAGGCTTTATGAGTTTTTTGGTCATGGTTCAATAGTGCTGGTAACAGAATGCAGGCAGGCACACACTGAACAGGAACATTTTTAAGGAGGTTTATTAATAACAAGAGGTGAGGTTACATAAAAGCAGACAGAGCTATGTGACAGAAGTAACAGGAATATTAATTTTAGTTTTGAGTTATGAACACTGTTTAGTGTAGGCATTGTGCGTGTGTGTGGATGAAGGAGATTCAGGGGCTGTTTCTCTAGATTTCAGTGTATTTCCCATGATCAATTTGCCATTCATTAACGGTAGACAAACATAAATAGGGTGAGTACCCTGAAAGTCTTAAAAAAAAGCTTCTTAAAATAGACTTGAATGATAAAGTACAGCACTGTGCTAAAGTCTTGAGTCACCCCTCATTTCTCAATGTTTTATTTCCAAAGAGGCAGATTTTCTTGTAATTTTTTAAGTGATCCTGGGCATTAGTTCCCCAGGCATTCAAACAATCGATCTACAGGTTGCTGAAGCCTCATTCAAAGTGGTCTTAGTGGAAAGGTGGCTCTTAAGAAATAGCAAAAAAGGCTCAGACATACCAATTTACACAAGAACCTGTCTGAAACTAGTGGCAACTTATGGTGTGATCATAATTTTAGTTAATTGTCACTATCAATGGATGTGGAGCAGAGAGGTGTATACTATTAAGTGTCTACAGCCAACTGAAGGCTCTGTCATGTTTTGGGGCTGCGTTTCAACCCTTAGTGTTGGGGATCTTGTAAAAAGAGATTAGCAGATTTTGATATACTATGCAATATCAACTAGAAAGCAGGCTTAATTTTTCATCATAACAATCACCATGAGCACAGTGTCAGTGCAATAAAAACCATAGCCTGATAGAAAAGCACACAGTGGAGCTTTATCAGCCATGGATTGGTCTCCTTAGAGCTCAGACACGTGGGATCATCTTGGGAGTGAATGGAACAAAAAGCAGCCGACATCCAAAGAATAGCTCTGAATGTCCTCCAACAGTACTTAAAGAAACTGCAAGAAAGCTGCCTGAGAGAGTTCAGATTGTGTTGAAAAAACATTAACTCTCAAGCTCATTAGAATTGTAAAACTCTGTTTTTGCTTTATATACAGCATGACCACGCATGTCCGCATGCTTCTGCACACATTTCAGTGTCTGCAAACATACATGCATCTATTTTCCATTTTCTTAGCAAAATATAAAGAAATAAAGAATGAGTCAAGATTTGTCTACAGTACTGTGATTGTCAGCTCTGTTAACCAAAGTCTGAGTACAATTTAGCAGTGTATACTGTACACAAAAGTCTGATGCTCGTCACTCGTGGGTTTTCAATGAAACATGACACACAACAGATGCCAAATCATTTCCTGACAAACTGCAGACACATCTGTTTCAAGCGCTAAATTAACTGATATAAGAAAGCAAACAGTCTATGAATGACAGTTCCTGCACACTGCTTTGCAGTATTTGATGATAACTGTTTTCAGTGTTTGGAGCAATTCAAACAATTAACAATTTCAAAGTTTCAAAACTCTTCCTCACAGGATAGCAATGTTACTTTCTCTACATTATCCAATTACACTACAATTTTTTTCCATTCTGTCTGTCCATGACTCTATAGTAAGACAAAGTGTTAATCAATGATTTGACCTTAAATGAAGTTTTCTTCTGAGACTCTGCTAAACAAGCACAGCAGTGAAAGATCAACCGCTTAATTATGCATATGGACCCCAGAGCTGTGGAAATATGACTTACAATCGTCCCTTGACCAATTCCCTTCCCCCAAACGTGTGCAGCTATAAGCTTTTAATATGGCCTGTGCCAAATGTGAGCTCTTTTTTCTTCTTGCTCGAAGAAAGTTATTCTGACTGACAGGATCCTGTTTCCAAGTCAACGGCAATAAAAAAGAGACATTAAAAAAGCAGAATGAGTCCTCCTTCATCTCTCAAAGAGAAAAAGATAAGCTCAGCTCAGCTTTTTCCATTTTTTGTATTTTATTTCTGCTTCATGGAAATACGTGGAAGAAGCCATTCATTTTCATTTCAGATAATTGGATTCTGGGGAGATGGATTTTGCTGCTAAAACTGCTAAAACTGGTAAAAAAAAATCAGGAAGATTTTGTTTGCAATGACGAGGAATTAATGTCACTCATTTGAGCTAGGTACGAATTCAAGAAAACGAGAGCCTAATGAGTAAAGCATTTGTTTATAACATCGATGTCAACTTATTCTGGCTCTGCACTGATGATTCTAGGAGACTGATTGGATGATCTGATTACCAGAGGCTGAGAGTGACTTGCTATTTTGGGTTTTATATGTCTCTGCGGGCTATGCTTGCTTTCAAAGCTTCACACGCCTGCAGTGCATAACCTCCTGTGCCTTCTTGCACAGCACGCCTTCTCTGTTTGCCTTCCATTCTGCTGTACCACCAAGCCAGATATCCTACAAGGGTAAACACGGGGAAAGGTCAGGGAGGTATTGACAGGGCCCTGCTTAGGACGGTGACATTTGAGCCCCAGAGCGTGTGTTTTATTAAGTGTTCAATATCTCCCGGACATGGCACAGGGGCTACATGCGGATGAGGGCTACATATCTGAGATAGTGGGTCAGCTAATTTGCCAGAGGAGATCAACCTGTGACAGGACACGCATGGATGACCTTAGGATTACTGGGTAGGGATGAGGTTTTGATTGCTGAAGCTGGTGTTAACAGATTGTGCCTTACTTAGCAACATGGTGGGCATAAAGACAATTCTGACTGCACTGGCGAGACTGTGACCTTTTGAAACCACTTTTAACAAATGCTTTGTGAGTGTAATGTGACACAGAGATTCTGTTACCTTTTAATTATCATCACATTTAACTCTGAGTGCAGTCTCCTCGCTATAGAACTTTCATACCAGTGAAAATAATATTTTATTCAGTTCTGTACGCTCTGATATTTTATTTCATTTAACTGTATGTGTTCCATGTAGGTTATTTTTTTCCACCAGATCAGTTCATTGGTTCTGGTTTCATGTTTTCACTAATAAGTAATACGTATCAAACATATAAGAAATGTAAAGCTTAATTACAAACAGCAAACAGTTAAAAGCACCTTGTGATTTTAAATATTCTAAATGTGTGACCAATTTGATAACAGAATTCAGGATCTTCGGGTGTTTTCAGTCTGATCTAGTCACTCTGGATACTCATCCTTGCATAACAACAGTTAATGAACAACATTGGCAAAAAATAAGCATCCATGAGTGTCACCCATGAGTTTTAAACACCACATTTTGATCCCTCTGCACTAATATTTTGGCCATGTTAGATTTTCTGGGGGGAACAAAATTACCATATTTAGATGACATTTAAAGGGTTACCATGCTGCATCCATAAACTGTGTGGGTGTAATGCTCTAACACACAAATGTACTAATTAGTGCTAAGTAACAGTCTATTAAAACCACCAAAACTGAAGCACAAACATAAGGCTGCACCACACAGCGAAACTTTTAACATGTTAACTCCTGTAAAAATATATTGCAGAAGGTACCTACAGCACAAACTTAGTTGAAAAGTCCAGTTTAGTGACTCGAATTAGTTGAGCTGAGGCTGGCAGACACCAACTGGCAACAGCTGCCTATGTCAGGACACATACTACTAAGTGGCCATGTCCCTAACTTTAATATCCATACCCAGTTTTTGGACAAATTGTAAAGATTTATTTTAATGCTGTAGAGTTGGGTATTTTTACACGATTATGTGGACTGATTTGACTTTAGAGCCAGTCTTAAGTGACTCTTAGATGAACCCTTCACAAGATACTAAGAAAAGGTTCTGAATGTCTTAGTGATCCTTTTTTCTTTTTTAATCATAGGATATTATTCTTTGCTTCCACAGTACTTTTGTGTTCTACAGTCAAATTACAAGCTTGGAATATGCTGAGTTGATTATTTGTAGGAGCTCAGAATAGAAGGATATTACATTTCTTATGTAGAGTTCTGCAGGCATCCGCATTAAACCGGTAACAGAGCCCAGTGTGCTGCTGCAATAACGTAATGTGAAAGTCTCTAAACCTGGAGGAATCATGGGGGATTTGGAAGTTCACAAATGAAAAACTGATTTGTGAACATCATGATGGAGCATATATTACAACCTCTATAACAAGGTTTAAACAACAAATACAATTGTTGCCTTCCTTGAAAAAAATGGAGCTACCTCTTACCAGCAAGGGGGAAACTGCACAACACAGCCACTGTGAATGATCATACATCTGATAGAAACCCCCCCACAATGCTGCCTCCTTTATTTATGACTGAGGAGCCAACAGTGGGAATCTCTGCATAATGAAGATGGCAAGAACAACAGATGTTAATGCAATTCAAGAGAGCAGTTATTTGTTACTAAACAGTGTAGGTACTTTTTCCTTAGATTAAAAATATACAAACCAAAAAAACCCTTTTTGTCTTGTTTTGTATTATAAAATGTCAAATGCATGCAAAACAATCATGGGTTAATAAAATATTTATAAATAATACATAAATATACAAATTAAATACAATGGCTGTTGAGTCTTGCTGTATTTGGCAAACAGCACTCAACAGAAAATTCTTCCTCACGGTTGTTTGTATTCTTCTGATGAAGGCCACTTACCAAAGGATCACCAGAGAGCAGCCATTACAGAATACTGTTAAAATACTAAAGTTATATCAGGGTGTTTTCTTTATTCAGAATGAAATATCCTGAAAACATTCATTATTTTAAAAAAAAAGTGTGAGATTAACATTTTGTCAGTAACCTCCCCCTGTGGTGTTTTGTCAAAGTGACTGTATTGTATTGTGATTATTTTTTTAAGTGCTTTATTGAACTATCTGCCAATAACAGAGACTAAAACCAAAAAAAAAGTCTTCACTTAAAAGAATGTGTTCAAGTTGCATTTGGATCTCTGTCTTGTCACTTTTGTGTGGCTGAGGACAAATGAACCAAGGTATTTACCGGGGTCATCAAGCCTTCTGTGCATGAGTTTCTGCAGTGGTACACCAATTCCACAGCTACTGACAGAGAGCAGCCATTACTGCACACATAAACAAGGTCACTTGTCAAATAGTGTGAACCCTAGCCATTTTAAGCAATTTAACAAATGATCAGCGCTGTTGTTTCCTGGCCAGGACAGTCTTTGCATTAAAAGGAACATGTACAGTACCATCTCTGCTATTTTTTTTTATCTTGTTCTTCAGCCAATCTGTCTTTATCCACTGCCTCTGAAGGAAAAAAAGATCATTCAACTCAGCTGATGTGGGGAGATATCACTGCTGAGATCCACAGCCTCAGTCTGTGCTGGATTATCTTGTACAAGCAACAAAATATTGTGTAGGCTTCAAACATAAATTCATCTGATAACTATCTGCTGGCTCAGAGACATAAAATACAAATGTATTATCTTAAAGTATTAAATGTTATTTTCATTTTTATGAAGATAACTCCAAAATGTTTTTACTTACTACTTACTACTACTTACTACTTAGTAAAGAATGATTGAGAAACTAAGCATCCAGAGCAATCGGATACTTATCGTATCATCCATAAGTACTTTCCTAATGCATGAATGATTTTATAGTAGATATAAGTAGGTATCAGAGATTATTCACTCAAGAATCTGCTGAGAGATTGGTACAGGTGACGCAGTGGTTTGTACCGTTGCCTCACAGTGAGAAAGTTCCAAACTCAGTTGCCAGCTGGGGACCTTCTGTGAGGAGTTTGCATGTCCTCCTCATGTTTTTTGCCTTCCATGTTGGTAATCTGGCTTCCTTCTACAAGCCAAACAAAACTGACCATAGATGTGAATGTCAGTCTGTCTGTGTTATCAGTGTGATAGACTGGTGACCTGTTCAAAGTGTACCCTTTTTCTTGCCCAAGTGTTTGCATTGATGGAATGAGATGTAACCTGACTGCTACCCCAGACAAGCTCTAGCCTTCTCTGCAACCCCAAGTTGGATAAGCAGAAAAGAAAACGGAAGAGCAGATTCTAAAAAACTGAAAAGCTCTATCATCTTTTATCATTTATCTAAAATGTCTACATGTCACATGTTAAAAATTCTCTCACATGTAGGCTACTGGCAAAAAACAATACACTGGTGAAAGATTGTCACCATTAAAATGTATCTTAATGGTGGCGATTTTCACCATTCATATCCTCCTGAGAATCAACCTGTTCATTTATATCCTCTGTAATGGACATTTGTTTTTGGTCTATATCACTTGACTTATTTGAGCTACCTTACTAAGTTCTGATGTACTAAATAGAGGACATCCTGGGATTTCTATTGATATCTCATGTGTTTGGGTGGCCTCTTTTAGCTCGAAAGAGGAAGGAAATCACAGGCTTCTTTCAGGAAGAAGATTCTTTTTTCCTCTGTTCTCAGGAGGATATGGTAAATTTCTCATTTGGGTTGAACTGCAATGATAAACTTCTACAGTGGAGTTGGTCAAACACAGGCCTGCACCTTTCAGCTCTTTTTCTCTCAGAGAGTAATACGTCCTGTAATATGAACCAGGATCTGAGGCTTAGTGAGGTAACTTCAAGTTAAACCCTGGGTTTTCAGTGCCACCAAGGTGCTTCTTACCAGAGTACATCACCATGGTAACTAATACTGCAAACCTTAGCAGCTCCAGCTTCTAGCTGTTTATAACTGACACAATGCAATATGCTACATGTAGCCAACTCTTCACATTTGCAAAATTCATTTCACCTTCAAAATTAGTTTACATAGTTGGATGACCTATTACAGTGTCTAAGAATAATTCAGAATGAATAAACACAGGTGTGTATTTTAATATAATAAACCAGTTTTAAGGTGGATGCTTTAGTTATCAAATCTGAGGCACAGGCTCAATCGTGTTGAGCAGAATTTTTCAAAATAAGTTAAATAACAATTTGTAAGGAGAAAGAAGAAACATGCACAACATTGTTTCAGTCTCTTAACCACATAGACAACGTCCATGAAATCCATCGAGCACTTAAAGTAGCATTTTAAAATAACAAAACTGGAAAATTACCTTGCCAATCCATACACCTAGACTAGAAGCAAATTGGTAAAAGAGCTGCTTTTACCCTAAAGTTTTTGCAGATGGAACACAGAGCATCACTCAAATCCAAGAGTGGAGAATAGATTCTGTCACATTAATATAGAGGCAGCCATCCTGTTTATGCCATGTTTAGAGTGATATGAATCCTGTCAAACGCTACTATTTATATCTATAAATATGTTCTTTAAAACATCCACTGACATTTTTAAGTGTGCTGCTGGAAAGCGTGCAAAGCTTCCATGAAATGCATGTAAAAATGTCCATGCATCCATTCTCTTATCTCATTATCAGGGTTGTGGGTGGTCTGACCAAATCCTTCTCTCTCAGTCTTTGTGCTGTCACCCAAAAGTTAAATGTAACAGTAAAAAATTAATTTACAAACAAATAAAAGGCAAAAACTGAACCATATCCGTTAATAGTAATATTCAGACTGAATACAGGCTGCTGCTGGACATAGACAGGTAACATCCTTTTGACTTGTTGTGGCCTGGATCTTGATTTAAATCTGCATCACTGATTTGTGTCATGAAATTACCCCTTTGTCTTCGTTCTGTCACAGTAACAGAAGTCATATGTAGGCAGTTAATGACAAACCAAACTGTAAGATATCAAGAACACTGGACAGTTTAACTCTATCCTGTCTGCAGTAGACGAGTTGGGAAATATAAGATTTGAAGACATCCATCTATCCATCCATTTTCTTCCGCTTCCAGGACCGGGTCAGATGCCCAAACCACCTTAACTGGCTCTTTTTGATGTGGAGGAGCACCAGCTCTACTCTGAGTCCCTCCCAAATGGCTGAGCTCCTCACCCTATCTCTAAGGGAGAGGCCTGCCAGCCTTCAGAGAAAGCTCATTTCCGCTGCTTGTATCCACAATCTTGTTGTTTTGGTCACTACCCAGAGCCCAGAAACAACAATGCCAGAAAATAATGCTAAAATACATTCTCATTACTGCTATTACTATAGTTATTTTTGGGGGTGCTGTGATGAAATTTAGGGGTGCTAAAAGGGTCTATACTCACCTATACTCAGAGTGCTGCACTTTTGATCTTTTGCTTTTTATTATACTAGCTTAAAATTTACTTCCCAGTTTAAATGTAAAATGTAGTTGTAGTTGTGAAACTAAACATAAGGCTTTTAGTGAGGAGGTTTGGGTGGATATTTAAAAATGCAAAGGGCAGTTTTGCACTCTAAGATTGCATTTTCTTTTCGCTGTCACAGTGTGATGTAGTGCAGCATAGACCACACACACAAAAGCAACCCCATGTAATGAAGCAAATATAGAACAAATTGCAGAATTAATTGGTCAGTAGGTGATGACTAGGTCTGATCTGGAACCTAACCTGTTCAAGTGCAAGTTAGTTTCCAGAGTGGATATATAAAGGTATAATAATAATGATGATGATGATGATGATGATGATGATGATGATGATGATGATGATGATGATGATGATGATAATAATAATAATAATAATAATAGTTATGAAAATAATTATTATTATTATTCCTATCAGTAGGATAGGAAAAAATATAAGCTTTTCATTACAACTACAAGAACCTGTTGGGGAGGAAGTGAAACTAAAATTAATACACAAGTAACAAGAAACTATCAAAATAAAACAGGAAAACCACAGCATGGGAACACCAGGCAGAGAGTCTGAAGTCGACCCGGGGGAGGCAGGATAAATGAATGATGAAAGAAGGAATACTAACAAACTACAACCAGAAACTACATAGGAAAACTAACAGAACTATATACATGATTACTATAAATAACAAACGTATCCTATTCATCTTTATGTTTAAAAGGTATGCCAGGAAAAGCAACATTCAGCATTAAGGGGAGCAATCCCTCATAATTGTGTTGAGAAATTGTAGAGGAGAGGCTGCAACGCAATACTGAAGCAGTGCTTCTTGCTTACAAGCACACTCAGAGACTCTTTCTAATAAGTCATATTTTCAGGTACAGATAGCAGATTCTCTCGATCCTCTGTGGATGTCTGCACAAAGCCAGGAAAAAAAAAGAACAAAAAAATGAGAGTGCGAAAAAACAGCTGACTGTGAATTAAAACTTCATAAACCTCATCATCGCAGGGGATTTATGAGCGATTGTGTGTTTTTTTTCCCATATGCTGGTGTTGCTTTGCACCGATTACATCTTAAAAATGAAACCTGATAGCAAAAAGAGAAAAGTGGGGGAGAGAAATGGAGTGAGAGAGTGTGTTTTCCATCAGAGTCAACCTTGCCAGGCAATTTGGGCCCCCATTTCAGAGGCCTAATGGGAGATGGACAGTGATGGACAGCGCGTGTGGGTTACTTATTAATCTGGGAGAGGCAATTGGAGAACCTCTATCGACCTGCAGTAAATTAAATAAGGCCTATCCTGAAATGGCATTATTCTCCCTCAACTCTCCCTCTGCTCCTCTCTCCTCTCTTGACCTGCTGTGAGGGATTAGAGCAAATAAAATGGGAAAATTTAGACACTGTGAAATGATGACGGATATTTACCACACATACAGTAAAAGGAATTCAGTGGGAGAGAGTTAATACCTATGGATTAATAATTTTCCAATCATTGCAAAAAGCTCAAGTGATGGTTTAAAATCTGAAAAGCTTTTAACAAACTGTTTGCTGGCTGCTATTATTATTATTATTATTATTATTTTTAGAATAAGTAGGCTGTCAAATCTTTTTTTTTTTACTTTTATTGGGATACAGAGTCAGTGCTTTATGCTCAAATATGGAGTTTAAACAGAGAGCTTTTTGTTATGCATATAAGCCCTTGAGAACAATGTTCAAGTGTCACAATATCAGCTCAGTGAGCTGGCTATTCTTAATAAACTCTTCTCTTTAGTTTATTTCTTTGGATTGTTCTTTTCTCCAGCAGCTTCAGTGCTAATCTTTTTTCTTTTCTTTTTTTTGAGTCATGAATAGATGCCTGAAAGGTTTCATCTCTTCACTCCACCAGATGAACCAGATATGACAATATGCCTGTGGAGAGGACTGAGAAATCAGCCCTGCAGAAGTCACCTTGTGTCCAATAATAGCTCCGGCTCCTTTGTATATCCATCAGTCTACAGTCAGTTATTTAGGACAACTTTCCCCAAAAGTCTGCAGAAGACCTCCAGGTACCAGATACTTTGACATGAGCCCTTTTTGCCCGGTTTCCCTTGTGCAGACTCACAATAAGAAGTAGATCATTCTAATTCTGAAAGCAGGTAACAGAGACAATAATGGTGTTGGGTTTTTATAATATTTTAAGGTGAGGTTAAGTGTGTCCAGTTGGGGTAAATGGCAATAGATAATCACATACTAAAACCTCCAAAATTTTAACAACATGATGCAATAAATGATAAGATAACATAAGATAACCTTTATTAGTCCCACACGTGGGAAATTTGTTTTGTCACAGCAGAAAGTGGACAGCGCAGAGTTATATAGCAAAAATTAGAGAACACTGGAATACAAGAATAATATACTGTACACAACTGTACAGAAAAAAACAAAATAAAATAAAATAAAATATACAGTAGGATAAAACAGAATACAAATGCTATATACAACTGAGTAAAAATACAAGTTTGTCAGAAAAAGAATGCAGAATGCAATGACACATAGCGTGTAAATTCTTTATTTATTGTAGCTCGGCATCAAAAAAGGTTAATTTTGATATATTCTATATTCATTTCTGTAAAGCGAAATATTTCAAGCCATTTTTATGTTAATTTAGACCTTTGTGGCATGTAACACATGGAAATCAGTATCTTAAATCGTTAGATCAATCCAAAAAAAAGGGAATGCAGAAATGTCCAAAAAGTATGCTCGTTTATGCACTCGGTACAAGCTAGTGCATCAGTGCAGTGTGGCATCGAGATGATCAGCTTGGGTGCTGCTGAGGTGTAACTGAAGCTCAGGTTTGCTGCTCAGGTTTGCTTTGACAGCAGCCTTCAGCTCGCCTGTATTTTTGGGTTGGGTGTATCTCATCTTTCTCTTGACAATACCCCACAGATTCTCTGCGAGGTGCAGGTCAGGAAAGTTGGCTATCCAATCAAACACTGTAAAAACATGGTCAGTACACCATTTGCTAGCAGTTTTGGCACCATGTGCAGGTGCTAAGTCCTGCTGGGAAAGGAAATGGGTATCTCCATAAAGCTTGTCAGCAGATGGAAGCATGAAGTGCTCTAAAATTTGACTTGATAAAAACACGCTGAAGAAACCAAACCTAAGTCATCACAGACTGTGAAAACTTCACACTGGACTTCAAAGACCTTTCTCTGCTTCTCTACTCTTGCTTCACCATAACCTTGATTTATTTATTTATTTATTTATTTTTTTGCATATGGGCTTACTATGATATGTGATATACTCAAGGTCCCTAAAGGACAAATTCCAAAGCCTCTAAATCCTTGACCTATCATCTCACCAGCTAATCATCAGCTAGCAATTCATGTTTTTCCAAATCCTTTGGTTTAGTATCAAATACTGTTGGCAAAACTACAGCAAAAATACTACCAGTCCCAGTTCTAAATGTTGGAAGGCTCCTCTTAGGAAAAGCTAAAAAGTACAGCCTTACAGAGCTGCTTGCACAGCTGTGGACAAACGCTTAGTATTAGCAGATATGCATAGTAGCCGTAGATGTATGAGCACAGGTGGCCTTCGCTTATCCACTCATCCTGCAGAGAAAGTTAGAAGGCTCTGGCTGCACTTAAAAGGTCTAGTGGTTACATAATGTATCCATTATTGTACAGTATCTCAGACAGCCTTCACCTTCCTATTTTCTCAGACTACAAGGGGAAAAGTCAAATACTTGCACTGCCTGCTATTACTTCAAAATGAGGCAGGCCTATAACCTTGGGTCACAAAAAACACAATACATTTTCCAAAGTGCCTGCTAGAGTAAAGCATAACATCTATGATTTACACAGCCTGTACCAGTCAGGGTGGGCGGCTCCATTATCACTGGCCATGCAGAAGTACATGCTAATTTGTGCTCTGCAGGGAGCTGAGGTCAAAACTGTAGAACCAATCGGGGGGTGTTGTTGCCTTGGAATACCACAGAAAGGAAACTAACATGAAAATATACTTTAATCACTTCTAATTTAGTAATAGTTTTGGAATGAAGAGTCAATGATGTATCCATTAATTCAGCTACACCATGTTCCACAAGCCAGGTTTGGTAATAGTTATGATTTCATCTTATGGATGAGGAATAGCAAGGAAAGAGAGCATCATCTTTTCCAGACTTGAGAAAATAAGGTTAGCAAATACACCAAAAATCTGGTCAAGCAGTGCTAAAGACCCCATGGAATTAATATGGAATTATAGAGAAAGAAAAGTTCTGCTAAGGTGATATACGCCGCTTCAAACAGTTGATTGGTGTGAAGATGAAGTGAGAGAATGACGACTGTATTTAGTGAAAGGAGATTTATGTGGAGAGATGAGCACATGTTGAAGGCAACTACCCCCATTAGCATTATTCTTAGCATCACTAACAAACTCCTCTGGGTGTGAGAGGCCTATTCAACTGGGCGCGGAAAAGATCCATTACCAGGGCATTAAGCATGCAAGATGAGAACAGTTTGGCGTGCGTGTGTGTGTCAGCACACATCATGTGTGTCCAAACCAGTATTCTGAAGCACTGACTGAATTATACTGTAGGAGACAGATCTACTTGGTCATCAGCAAACCTGCCTTAAAAAGCTGCCCAAGACCTTTGTAAGATTTAAACACCAAGAACCCGTGCTAAAATCAGACAGGATGACTAAGCACACATGCAAAATCCCCACATGTATGGACATGAATGCATGCACACATTAACACACATCAAAGGGGATGACACCAAAGCCAAGGTCCTAATAGAGACCAAAGTGTCTGTCTAATGGAAAAACCATTTTCTTAAGTGCTCTGTTGCACCACCTGCGTTATTTGCACAGTAATTGCTTCTGCAGCCTGCAGGTTAGAATTTGCAACCTCCAGGGCAGTGTAAATAATGGGGAAATTATAACAGTCTTTTATCTCTGCAAATGCACTACTGTGTGGATTTAGCAATAATCAATGTTATATTAGGCATTAATGTTTTTCAGATGTGAGCTACAGTGTTCTAGACTTTGTTTTCTATGCTGTTTTTAATTCAATTTCTCTGTCTGTATCTTCTGTTAGTACAATTTGACTTTAAGTGATTTAGGTGCTCTTGTTTTCTGACACACCCAGTGGATGGTACAAAGCGTACGATGCAGACCTTATGGCCACTTGTTGACAAGCTGAAAAACAGAAGTGTATCATGAAACCAATTCTGACTGTAGAAAAAGAGCCACTATGTCTGTTGCTGAAAAAATGCATTTTGTAATCAGACATCTATAGTCTTGAGCTGGAAATATGCCTAATTGCAGACGTCTTGGGCCTGTGTGATATCAATCCCACCCGAGCTATCTCCATTCCATCAAATCCACCAGAATGCTGTAGTTGTGACACACTGGAATAGGAGATGTTGGAGTAATCCAATAAAGGCATTAGTGAACCATTAGGAGGGCACTTCCTGGCTTCGGAGGGACACACAAAGTCTTGTTTAGCCTAATAGAGCATCCCTGTTAGCGTTTATTTATGGCAGCAAGATGTCAAACCACTTAGAGGTGGAATGTTGCCTGTCCATTAAGGCTGCTGTCCAATAGGAAGCTTTACAAAGAAGATCTCAGGGCTTGGCCTTAGTCCAATCCTGTGGTCTGTACCCCCTTTTAAAAATATGCCGCTTTTGGCCTTTTCAGCCAGTGGAAACTCGTTTCCAAGTATGAAGTTTTACTGGAGTTTACATACTTCATCTCATGTTAAAAGGAAAAAAAAAGTGAATGTCAAATGACCACAGCTGCAGAATATGAATGCACTTACAGACATGACTCACAGAAGATTGATTAAGGGGTATTTCTGAGTCATCATGTGAGGTTTGAAAGCGCTATTTCTTAATGAATGAACATGTCTGATGCGGCACTACTGAACACCCACATTAGATCCAGTCGAATGAGACAGCTGTCACATGTTAATTTACGGTTGTCACCATCAGCACAGACTTCAGTCTGCAGTGTTCCACAAACTTAACGGTTAAACCACAGATTTACACAGTTATGATATCTTACTACAAAGCAAATTCCATTATGCTCTATCGTCCACACAGGTTCTATTGGGTTTTTTTTCTCACCATCTTAGTATGATAGACACATTCTGAGGAAAGTGCTGTTGTTCTTGAGCCCAGTTAAACCCAGGCTGGATAAAGCGTGATTGCATTTCTTGTGTGTTCATAACATGACAGTGGATGAATTCTTGGGCAGGTTATGTAAGGACTTTTCTTACTTGAGCAAGTCTTATTTGGGTCTGATGATTGTGAGTTTGACAATACCAAAAAAGCAGATATGAAGAAGAAGTGCGCTTACCTGACCTCATCGTTGCTTGAGGCCTGAGGCTTTGTAACACACCTGAAGTTCTGACAGAACTGTCAGCTGTTGAGTTGCATTGAGGGTGTGTGATTAGGTTTTCATGAGAAAGAAGGATGTGTGAAAAGGAACAGACTAGTACGAGATGTCCATTTCAAATCTGACAGTGTTATAGGAGTGCAATGCTAAATCTGAGGCATTTACTTTTAGGACAGAAAAAAAAAGACGTATCATAGTCAAGTTGTCAATAAATTTGATTACTCCAAGTCAATTTAATTATGTATTTACTTGATACATTCAGCAGACCAAAATCACTGAGGCTACTGACTCTATTCAGAATGCCCATATAACTGCTAACCCTCATAAGCTCTTGTCAATAAATACATCAGAACACTTCCTTCTTTGGTTCACTGATTACCTAGCTTGTTTGATCTCAACAGAGTGCTCTTTACTTTGATGTCATCATGCAAAGAGGAACGAGTAGCTGTGAGAGCTGAGAGGACTGAGAAATTTGTAATACTGATCTTTGGTCTGCCTATAATATTTGCTGGATGCGCTTGTCAAACACAATCAACACCAGGCACCTATCTTTCAGTGATTTTAAAGGAATGACACAGAAGCCATTGTTGTTGATTTACTGACAGCTGAGATTCAAAGGAAGCCAAGATACTTTTTTTTTTCGAACAAAGCTTAAGCAACAGAAAATCAAGGTGAGATTTTTTGCCGATGTAAAAAAAAAGAAAAAAGTAATAAAGATAGAACTTTTTTATTTTAATGTTTTGCAACCAAGGGCAGCACTGTGGTGCAGTGGTTAGCATCGCTGCCTCACAGCAATAAAGTCCTGATTCGATCCCTCTGGGACCGTTTTCTATTCGGTTTGCATGTTGTCTCAGTGCCTGCTCGGGTTTTCTCTCAGTAACCTGGCATACTTCCACAGTCCAAAAACATTGAGGGGATTCAGCTATAGGTTAATCGGCCATAGATATAAGGTAGTATGGTGGCACAGTGGTTCGGTGTCCAGCTTACTCCCACAGTCCAAAAACATGCAATAAGAGGGGCTAGGTAAATTGGTGATTCTAAATTGCCCAAAAGTGTGAATCTGTTATCCTTGTTCTAGATTACCATCTTGGATGGCTGGGAGAGACTTCAGACCCCCCTGCAATCCTGATAATGCTAACCAGAAGAAAATGGATGGAAAGATGGCATGAATATGAATATGAATAGGAACATCCCTCTGTGTGAGCTCTGTGATAGTGTTTGGGATCCTCTGTGTGCCTTTTCTCATTTAAAAGGCATTTGCTTCTATCTCAGTTCTGAAAAAGCTGCACTCAGAGGTAGAGGCAGAATCCACACAGTTTACTCAAGTTAAAGCGCCAACATCAATGTCGAAAAAAATCTATATATAATATAAAATAAAACATGGTTGAAGAGTTTATCATGGGTTATAATGATGTAATAATATGTAGGTGCTACTTGGGTGGATTGTGGTGAAGGTAAGGATGATTTTTGTTGTTCAATATGTGGTATTATTGTTGGGTAGTTCTACACAAAATTGTTCACACATTTATTATCGCAATCTTCCAATCCTTTATGCTTTCTATCAAGTTTAGGTTTATTGGCAGGCAGGTATGCAACTATTTTCATTTACTTTCAATGTTATCATAGCTCTTGGTTCAGTCTGGATCAAAATACTGGACTAAACCAGAATTTTATATTTGTGTCTTGTCTTTTCTGACAGGGGTATGGGGCACATTCTTCTACATATAGCGGTTACCAAAAATTGTCAGCCAAAATTAAAAAAAAAATATTCTGAATACCAACTTGTCTAAATAGCACTTCCTATAAGATTTAACCCTATCGAATAGCAGACCTATATCATTCAACAACAACAGGCTATTTCTTGCTGTGTTTTTGTATGTTGTATATTGAAATGGCATGTTTTGAATTATGACCAAGGGCTGTGAGTGAGCATATGGATAAGAATATTGGCCAAAGCGAAGCTCAAAGAGGCTGCAGCAGGACACAGTGCTCCATCAATATCAGATTTTAAATTGGAAAAACGTTTTTGTGTCACAAGGGGGTCGGACCGTCGGGGCTACTTGATGAATGGGCCATCTTGGTGATTGATGGTCAAGGGGGAGTAGTCAGGGGGAAAGTTATGTCACACCATGTCAATATCAGGTTGTTTGCCTCTTGTGCTTAGTAATATTAGAAAAGAAAATGTGTACTAAGTATCCTTGACATGACCATTTAACTTTTTGTAGGTTAGACATACACTAGTGTGCTTTGACCCTAATTTTCCACAAGGGCAGCAAAGGACAGTGAACAAGGCCATCTTCCTCCAGTCATGACATCTTCTGCAATAAGACGTGTTCAATGTTTATATTCTTTCACATCAACCCCACTGAAAACAAAAAAAAGCATTTTAAATCAAGGTCACCTATTCCACCTGTCTAATGTGCAACGATCAGAACATTAAATGGCAATTATCAGCTGTTATCACTCCCACAGATATGGCCAACCGATGGCCTTCTGCATCAGCTTGCAGGTTCAGTAGACCATTATCACCTTATTTAATGTTAAAGATATATAAGAGTAGTGTTTCCACCCACACAGTTTTAGAAGTCAAAAGAAGGGTTTACATCCACTTAATAACTTAATAACTCTGCTTAATGACGTCGCCTCCATAACCTGGTTTGCTTTCTGTTCATGAAAAATCACAATGAATTAAACAACACCTTCTGGCCTACTAGTAGATAAAGTAGGGCACATGCTAATCACATGTATTGGAGTGGTTACGTGTGATAACGGCCATATAATGGGCTGATAATATTTGATGCCGATGCCAAGGTTCCATATTCAGCACACACATACACACAGGCACACATGTCATAGCAATAAATGGCCTTGCTAATTAGCTTTAGTTATGGGCATTCGCACTGCCATTTGACATTCTCAACACTTAATACAATCCCAAGAGACCAGAATAGCATAACATTAGGGGAAGGCTTTATCATAGAAAGGAAGAGCTGTAAATCAGGGACCTGAAACTCTATTAGCAATTCCAACCAGCAGGAATGCCTATGTGATTATTATGGGATGGGTCACTCTCTGATAATGAAGACTCGTTTACATGCTGGCTGCCCAACAATGCTGACATTGAATCAGAAAATGAAGTATGTGATGAATATCCTCTCACTCTCTTATTAGTATTTTAATGAACATTGATGACTGAAAATACATTCAAATACTGGTTTATTTATACATTCCTTTGTGTTGCATACTGAGATCCAAAATCACTACAAAATCAGCATCCATCTTCATATGCAATACCTTGTGCTTATTGCAAACCTGAGACATACTCTTATTAATGTAGGTACAGTGGCTTGCAAAAGTATTCGGCCCCCTTGAACTTTTCCACATTTTGTCACATTACATAAACATGAATCAATTTTATTGGAATTCCACGTGAAAGACCAACACAAAGTGGTGTACACGTGAGAAGTGGAACGAAAATCATACATGATTCCAAACATTTTTTTCACAAATAAATATCTGAAAAGTGGGGTGTGTGTAATTATTCAGCCCCCTTTGGTCTGAGTGCAGTCAGTTGCCAATAGACATTGCCTTATGAGTGCTAATGACTAAATAGAGTACACCTGTGCGTAGGGATGGGTATCGTTTAGGTTTTATCCAATACCGTTGCCAAACCGGTACTTTTGAAACGGTGCTGGTGCTTAAGCGGTGCTCAAACCGGTGCTTAAAGAATGGAGAACACAAAATTGGTCCAAAAACCTCTCATGTTCAGCTGGTTTTTTGTAAAAAGATAACAATGTTATCCTTTTCTGCAGCTATGGGGCGTATAGGGTATCACTCTTGGCTGGAAGCAGTGCTTAAACAATGGAAAAAACACAAACTTTGTCCAAAAACCTCTCATGTTTAACTGTTTTCCACTTTTTCTTTGGTCATTTTAGCCTTTTTGGCCAGGGTGAAGGGAGTATCTGCCATCAAACAAGAAGACAGCCGCATGTAGCTATGATGATGTTTGCTAGTTCACCTTACATGCATTAATGTAATAACGTGGTTAGCCTACTCAACGTAAATTACACACGAACAACATTAAGCTACTCACGCAGAGAAGAACGGCGGCTGCTGCTGTCATCATCCGTCATCATTTCTGCTACACTGGCAGGGCTAGGGGCCAGGACTCTATTCTTCAGGTTTTTGGGGGATGTTGCTCCGGGTCCAATAACTGGCACCCACCCTCAATAGATGTGCACGGTGTGAGGCCTCGCAGCAAGCTATCAAATACGGCGCATTTCTCGGCTTTTAAAAAAAAACGCTATGCGTCGCCAGGTGTTTCATCGAATTTGAGGTGTTACCTCCTTTGACAGTATCACAGTATCAGCTTAAAGCACTTGTTGCTGCTGAGTTTGCATCTTTTGCTGTGAAGTACAGCCAGACACCGCTTCGCCTTGGGCATTTTTAATCTGTAGCTCTGCTCTAAAAGAACGTACCTACCTGGGCCAGCCTACTATCCTCGGAAACGTAAAATGATTGGCTAGAATCTAAAGTGTATCACAGCTCAGGAAAAAAAAGTACCGAAATAAAGCATCGAAATGTGTGCTGCTGTTACTACCGTTTATGTCAGAACCGGTGCCATCATGGCACCGGATACCGGTACCCATCCCTACCTGTGCGTAATCTAATGTCAGTACAAATGCAGCTACTTTGTGACGGCCTCCGAGGTTGTGTAAGAGACTATTGGGAGCAACAACACCATGAAGTCCAAACCATGGTGACCACCAGACAGGTCAGGGATAAATTTACTGAGAAATTTAAAGCAGGCTTAGGCTACAAAAAGATTTCCCAAGCCTTGAACATCCCACGGAGCACTGTTCAAGCGATCATTCAGAAAAAGAGTATGGCACAACTGTAAACCTACCAAGACAAGGTCGTCCACCTAAACTCACAGGCCGAACAAGGAGAGCGCTGATCAGAAAAGCAGCCAAAAGGCCCATGGTGACTCTGGACGAGCTGCAGAGATCTAAGGCTCAGGTGGGGGAGTCTGTCCATAGGACAACTATTAGTTGTGCACTGCACAAAGTTGGCCTCTATGGAAGAGTGGCAAGAAGAAAGCTGTTGTTAACCAAAAACCATAAGAAGTCCCATTTGCAGTTTGCCACAAGCCCTGTGGGGGACACAGAAAACATGTGGAAGAAGGTGCTCTGGTCAGATGAGACCAAAATGGAACTTTTGGGCCAAAATGCAAAACGGTATGTGTGGCGGAAAACTAACACTGCACATCACTCTGAACACACCATCCCCACTGTCAAATATGGTGGTGGCAGCATCATGCTCTGGGGGTGCTTCTCTTCAGCAGGGACAGGGAAGCTGGTCAGAGTTGATGGGAAGATGGATGGAGCCAAATACAGGGCAATCTGGAGAGAAACCCGTTGGAGTCTGCAAAAGACTTGAGACTGGAGCGGAGGTTCACCTTCCAGCAGGACAACGACCCTAAACATAAAGCCAGGGCAACAATGGAATGGCTTAAAACAAAACATATCCATGTGTTAGAATGGCCCAGTCAAAGTCCAGATCTAAATCCAATCGAGAATCTGTGGCAAGATCTGAAAACTGCTGTTCACAAACGCTGCCCATGTAATCTGACTGAGCTGGAGCTGTTTTGCAAAGAAGAATGGGCAAGAATTTCAGTCTCTAGATGTGCAAAGCTGGTAGAGACATACCCTAAAAGACTGGCAGCTGTAATTGCAGCAAAAGGTGGTTCTACAAAGTATTGACTCAGGGTCTTGATGCATTCTCAATCATCCAGGAAAGTAAATCTCCAAAAAGTTGATTCTGTTCATCTGGACGTACCGTTTTGTGGGAGAAACGTTTCGTCACTCATCCAAGTGACTTCTTCAGTCTCAGCTGACCGCAGGTTTCCCCAATCTTATAAACAGTATATTTGCATAATGACAGAAACCAGCCCACTGAAGGAACAATGGGCTGGGAGGTCAGTTCCTTAATCTTAATCTTTCAGTCATTATGCAAATGTACATCAACAGTCTGCAGTCTATGAGCTAATCTCAGGTAATGCCAGCTAACAATGTTAGCTTGGTGGAGAGTAGCCTTCAGTAATAGTAATAAATCACACAGTAATAGCACATTCATGTAGTTGTAAAAAGCACGACAATATATCAAGTAATCTAAAGTATTCAGAATACGTTACTCGCATTGAGTAACATAGCAGAATACATTACAAACTATATTTTGGGGCATGTATTCTTTAATCTGTAGTGGAATACTTTTTAAAAGTAACCTTCCCAACACAGATTAGTAGACTCAGTCTGCAGACATTGTCGCTTGTGTAACACTACAAAATCCACTTCTGAAATGCCTAAGTGCTGCTTTAGAGTGTTTTTCCATAAATTCCAAACACACACACACAAGAAGATTTTATTTTCTGTTTTTTTATTGCAGTGCAATATCACCACAACTACAGAAGTATGACATGACAGAGTGCAATACATTGTTCGCTTGTAATATTTTTATCAGCATGCACGGAGCTTCAGCTTCACTATCCCTGTGCTGTCAGCTCAATGACTGAGGAAGTTGGGAATGATGGTCACTGACATTGTGGCTGATTAAATGTGAACGAATGAGTGCACAGAGAGAAACACAGAGTCCTCCACACTTTGCTTTGTTGCTTTACCTTGCTCCCAGGGAATACAGGAGTGCCACATGTTATGTTTCATAGTGAACAGTACTGAATGGCAGGGGAGGGAGGACAGACAGAATAATTAGGAAATAAATGGATGCAGGGGAAAAAAGAGAGACTAAAAACACAAACGCAGATCACAATGAAGCAAGGCTGGACTTTTTTTTTTTTTTTAGTAATGGTTATAAGATGTTGGTTGTGGGCTAACCAATGACTGTAGAAAAGTCATTGGGGCTAACAAAAAGCTTGTGAAAAGAGGCTTTACAATTGTGTCACATCTAATATAGGTGTAACCCAGTTGAAGAAACGGGTTAAAATAAGATAAGCTTCATAAGGTATTTGTTTAGTTAGACAGTTGTTATTTTATTCATTTTATTTTATTGTCACAAGAAGTGATAAAATGTGTGTTTATTTCTACACTTCCTGCTGTGCCTAGCAGGACATTTTATTTTGAATGTTCACTGGAAGTTGTGTGTTAACATGGCATATTGTTACCAGCCATTTGAGGAAAAATAAAAAATCCAACGCTATCTTGATTAGCAGCAGAAACTGCCTCGGTTATGGAAGCAAAGCTTAATAAAAGCTGTTAAAAAGTTTTCAGAAGTTATCGGCTAAGTTAATGGTGTTTCACGTGTCTCGGTAGGCTAACTGACTTCTATGTTCAGTGATCGTAACGATGATGCTAATCATAGTAGTTGATGCATGTTTTTCTACTGGATGTGACATATAAATGATGAGTGTTTGTGTTATGAGTGAGCAAATGCAATGCAGTTTTAGTCCCGAATTTTGTGTAACATATGTTCTGAAGAAATTTTAAGCTTTAACATTTGTATTTTATTTGTCTAATAATTGTGTTATGTGTGTATTGCAACTATGTTGGTTAGACAGAAGTTCTAACAGGACTTTAATTTAATCTGTTAACTGAAGAGTACCACACTTTTCGGGATGTAAGTGATTGCAAATCACAGTTATTATTGTTGAATTTATGATAAATTTGAATGCTGAAAGAAGTGATAGATCAGAGACTGTAAACCTGTTTCTAAATACAGGTCAGGTCTTTTAGTGAGCTATGAGCTAAATAAAGAAAGACCAGTGATTCCAAATGATGGCGAGCCACCCAGTGTGATTTCCAGGATCCAGATCTGCACAACCAGTCAGACGGCCAATGGTTTATTTGAGTTCTGGTAGGATTCCACCAGTCATCTCAACTGGCAACAGTGAACAGACAAAAAGAGAGCACTCTAGACTATAAAAACACCAAGCCTGAAACTTCACTAGACTTGTTGCTGACTGACAGATCATTACAGATCAGTCCCTCATCCGATCTGTGCCTTGACTTGACTGACCCTCTAATCTATAAACTCTGAGGAACAAACTGAACTAAAAGGTTGCAACCTAACAAATACTTTCAAAGTACTTTCAAAATAATTAAGGACAATGCATTTCATTTCCTTTTATTTTGTAAAGGGCCTTATTTGTTGTTTTGTTGTGAAACTGTTATCTGTTGAAACTAAAGTCACAGTTAACTGAAATTTCTGTGTGTTATGATTATTCACACTCATATCCAGCTCCTCCTCAAACCTAGAGTGAGGTGTACTTACGCAGGAGTGGGTTACATAGGCTTAAAAAAAATTCTGCCTAACTTCCAGCAAAAAGTATCCATCAACAAAAAGAAAGAGGCAGTCTCTGTGCCACATGGCAAAACAGAGAGAAGAAAATAGAGGTGCATGACTGTCTACACCTCTCAGACAGGCACCAATCCAATCCACCTACACCAAAAGAAATGTGTCTTAATATGTGGAGAAAAGGTGTGGAGTAAGAAATAAAACAAAATCTTTACTTCCATGTGCTATTTTATGTTGATTAAGCATAGTTAACTATGACTGACAGAATCAATACCTGGCATTGTGATAACAGCTCTGTGATCACAGGAGTAGGCCTCTCACCGAGCTTTCATTCACTTCACTATAGGGCTGCTCGATTATGGCAAAAATGATAATCACGATTATTTTCACTGAAATTGAGATCTCGATTATTTGACGATATTTATTTAACCCTTTAAGACCTACTATA
>NW_005187472.1:2735348-2741229 GCF_000239375.1 Pundamilia nyererei
CCATGATGCTACATTCTTTAGAGCTATGCCTGTAGCATTCTGCCTATTAGCTTAGCACAACAACAACAACAAAAAGGCGCTCTCTCACCCAGGAAACACGCAAAGAGAGAGCGTCACCCTGTAACCATGGCAACCGTAACGCTGCCACCTGGAATAACAGAACGTAGCTGTCAAACAAAACCCAAACAGTCCTGACCCGCGACAATATGAAACAGGAAAGTACCGCCGTGCAATCCATTTATTTCAACAAAGTAACTGCATTCTAAATACCACCTTTTTAAACGGTAACTGTAACGGAATACAGTTACTCATATTTTGTATTTTAAATACGTAACGGCGGTACATGTATTCCGTTACTCCCCAACACTGGAGCTCAGAGCAGTCCGACAACAAAATAAAGCAAAATTTCCCTGCTGCTTAGTGTGTAGTTGTTGAATGTTTGCAGACAAGTCATCATCTTCCATACAAGCTATTAGAGATTGTGCAGCACTATATGTTGCAACATCTGCAACCACTCCCCAAGGAAGGTAAGGAATACCCAGTTTTCCTCGCTGAACAACATTCCTCTAATCATAATTGATATGACAACAGTGAGTGTCTAAAAAAATGCAATATGAAAGAGTAGAGCTGCTTACAGTGATGCAACAAAGTTTTGCATGTTTTGAAGCTATATTATACAAGCACTGCACCCAGCAAACAAAAGAAAACTGATTTTAAACACTAGAACCACCAACGGAGTCATTCTTACCCCATAAAATTTTTAAAATTGTGTAACTGTTAATTTAAAACCCTATCATCTCATATTTCATGACTTTGCAAAAAATGGGCTTATTCATCAAATGCTGAAATTTGATGTTTGAAGGCTCAAAGGAAAACAAAATTATGACCTCTTACACCTAGAACCTCCAACGAAGTTCTTTTGACATAACAGAAATTAATGTAAACTCACTAGGCATGCCGGGTTGCCTAGCAACTTCATTGTTTACACACATTTTCAGGTGAAGGTTGTTATAACATGAACCAGAGCTAGCTACAATAAATAAATAAATAAATATAGGAGAGTGTTTGCTCTGTTTTTACTCTATTTATTTTAGTGCAGTCACTCCCACACATTACCCAGAATTCCCTTTTACCTTTTCATAATATTCAGTAATAATTAAATTATTTACATGTATTAGTTATTGTGTTGTTTGTTATAGCCATAATTTATTAGATCTAATGTGTATTTTAACTTTACAGTTTTTAATGAAATTATAAAACCCCTAAAAATCTTAAATATGTGCTTTGTCAGTTCTTCTAAAATATAAAAAGTTAGATGAAAATTAAGAACTTAACTTTTTCAAGAAATGATTTCTTTGCCATCACAACTGCCATTACAGGAGTTGACACGACTCATCCTGGCGGTTCTGTGGAATTTGGATTCTTTGCAGTTCTAGAGTCAAAGTATGTTGCACACTATTGGGGTGAAGATCCATTCTATCACAGAGAGCAGAAGACAAGAAGAACAAAAGCGTAACTAAGGGATTAAACAATGCTTTTGGCTGAAGTCTGTAACTAGCTTACCTTCAGTACTTTCAGGGCCCAGGAGCAAATCATTATCTAACTTGTTTGTTTCTGGTTTCTCATCTGGTTGCAGGTGTTAAAAAAAGCAAGCTTAAAATTGAAACATTAATACAGTAAGAGCTGGAATGGTACTAAATCAGAATTAGCTCTTTATTACCTTTTAGAAAGTTAACCCTGAAGTAACTATACTATAATGACTGGGTTAAACGATGGAGCTGCAACAATACTGCATCAGTATTTCATGTTCTCTTCACATTCTCTCCACTGACGTGAATGCTGGAAGGAGCATCTTTATTGTTTAGCTAGGAATGTGATGTATCAAATGTTCACGCTACAGTTATTGTGGAAAAATATAACACTATTTCCATCCTAATTACAAAACATTCCTGAAATAGTACTAGTGTGTATTTGATTTTAAAGTAAAATATGGGAAAATAATTTTATTTGTATAGCAAAGATAAGATCCACACAAACCAACAGGTTCTGATCCCAACACGTAGCATACCGGCGATTGTGACAAATCGTCGCTATTTTACGTGTTGGGAGTGCAAATTCGTCTGTATTTTACACTTTGCATTACACAGAGCATTATGAACCTTAAACCTGTTCACTTTTAGATCCTGAATTGGTTTGGAATACACTGTGATGGCCACAACATGAAGCTATTTTATTATTTATTTATCAGTGATATTTTGATAGTTTGTTTTGGAATGGATGTCTTGAGCCTATGCTCTAAGCGTCTTGTGGGATTGAACAAATTATTTTATTGGTACAATATAATCTGCAGTATAATCATTGCCTTAACAATGTAACAGATAGCTTTAAGACGGAAAGGCACCTGGCATGGAGATGGAGGCAATGTTCTTTTTATTGTGTCAAAAGTCGTCACCAGAACATTTGTGGTTTTGAAACTTACAGTGGGGCAAAAAAGTATTTAGTCAGCCACCGATTGTGCAAGTCCCCACACCTAAAATGATGACAGAGGTCAGTAATTTGCACCAGAGGTACACTTCAACTGTGAGAGACAGAATGTGAAAAAAAAAACCATGAATCCACATGGTAGGATTTGTAAAGAATTTATTCGAAAATCAGGGTGGAAAATAAGTATTTGGTCAATAACAAAAATACAACTCAATACTTTGTAACATAACCTTTGTTGGCAATAACAGAGGTCAAACGTTTACTATAGGTCTTTACCAGGTTTGCACACACAGTAGCTGGTATTTTGGCCCATTCCTCCATGCAGATCTTCTCGAGAGCAGTGATGTTTTGGGGCTGTCGCCGAGCAACACGGACTTTCAACTCCCGCCACAGATTTTCTATGGGGTTGAGGTCTGGAGACTGGCTAGGCCACTCCAGGACTTTCAAATGCTTCTTACGGAGCCACTCCTTTGTTGCCCGGGCGGTGTGTTTTGGATCATTCTCATGTTGGAAGACCCAGCCTCGTTTCATCTTCAAAGTTCTCACTGATGGAAGGAGGTTTTGGCTCAAAATCTCACGATACATGGCCCCATTCATTCTGTCCTTAACACGGATCAGTCGTCCTGTCCCCTTGGCAGAAAAACAGCCCCATAGCATGATGTTTCCACCCCATGCTTCACAGTAGGTATGGTGTTCTTGGGATGCAACTCAGTATTCTTCGTCCTCCAAACACGATGAGTTGAGTTTATACCAAAAAGTTCTACTTTGGTTTCATCTGATCACATGACATTCTCCCAATCCTCTGCTGTATCATCCATGTGCTCTCTGGCAAACTTCAGACGGGCCTGGACATGCACTGGCTTCAGCAGCGGAACACGTCTGGCACTGCGGGATTTGATTCCCTGCCGTTGTAGTGTGTTACTGATGGTGACCTTTGTTACTTTGGTCCCAGCTCTCTGCAGGTCATTCACCAGGTCCCCCCGTGTGGTTCTGGGATCTTTGCTCACCGTTCTCATGATCATTTTGACCCCACGGGATGAGATCTTGCGTGGAGCCCCAGATCGAGGGAGATTATCAGTGGTCTTGTATGTCTTCCATTTTCTGATGATTGCTCCCACAGTTGATTTTTTCACACCAAGCTGCTTGCCTATTGTAGATTCACTCTTCCCAGTCTGGTGCAGGTCTACAATACTTTTCCTGGTGTCCTTCGAAAGCTCTTTGGTCTTGGCCATGGCGGAGTTTGGAGTCTGACTGTTTGAGGTTGTGGACAGGTGTCTTTTATACAGATGATGAGTTCAAACAGGTGCCATTCATACAGGTAACGAGTGGGGGACAGAAAAGCTTCTTACAGAAGACGTTACAGGTCTGTGAGAGCCAGAGATTTTCCTTGTTTGAGGTGACCAAATACTTATTTTCCACCCTGATTTACGAATAAATTCTTTACAAATCCTACCATGTGGGGGCGTCATAAACATTCCCTGATGGTATAAAACAACTGATTGTGTATTGTACGAGTGAGATCAATGCTGTCTGCGAACAGTGTTCATCTCCCACACGTGTGTTCATTAAAATCATTGTTTGACCGACTCTCCTGGACCAGTGTTGTGATTTTGAATCCCTCCTGTATCCCTCCTCAATATTTGAACCCCAGTCTTTTACCACCATGAGCAGCTTTATATTGGAGTATATTGAGAAGCCAGAGTGTTTTATAAGGATGCAGAAGGGTACCTTTTGCATCACTAAGAGACACCTAGGGCTGTGACAAATTGTCTGTATGTTACGCGTCACGAATGATAATGCTCTATACAAACACATATTAGGGTCACACATTTATTCCAACAATCACACTTCCATACAACTAATACAAACTAATCTATAAAAACTAGATTCACAGATTCAGCTGACAACGTGAAAAGCGTGATCACCTCTGGTAGAGTGTAAGTAAGAGCGTCAAACCATTAGACAACCTTGATCAGATGATCTGAGAATTCGACTGCAAGTGATCAGGTCTCAGTAGCTCTGACTTATACAAGGATCTGTCTATGTAGAGCTATATATGTTAATCATAGGATTTTAAAGTTAAGATGAAGCAAATGCAAAAATACATTTTTCCTTAGCGACTGGTTATTAAAATAGGATCACTGGTTGGTCTCTATGTCTGTGGGACATGGGCTGTAATGTCAAAGGAGCGAATAGATTTGAAATTGACTTTTTTGTAATGCAGTATTCAGTGCAGTACACAGTTTACCTTAGTACATTAACAGTATCAGCATCTCGAGATGGAGTTGGAAGAAATTCTGTTGCATGTACTGTGACATTTAAAATGCCTTATTCCTGCATTTTTAGCACATGTTAGGAATACATCAAGCAAACAGAGTCAACAGCGAGTAAAACAAGTAAAAAGATCTGGTGTATATCAAGGATAATAGAGACAAACAAAACTTGATGAGCTGCCAACAGTGTCAATAACCTGGACTTTATCCAATATTTATGCCCCAAAAGGTTGTTTATTTGCCTTAGGAAAGATTAGAGATGACAGAACTGCCAAGGTGTGTGATTTGTCTGATGGGGTCAAGAATGAGACAGTGACACCTGTGCCACGAAGTGTGCAGGGTTACATTGGCTCTCTCCTGTCTAAATGCTCTCTCTCACTCACATTTGCCTCATGTTTTCATTGTTTTGATTTTCGGTGCTCCATAATTTAAGTATACTTTTTACTTCGTATTTATTTTATTTGGCAGTACTTTTGTATCGATACATTCAAAGCAGAACACAAATGAAGTCCTAAAGTAAGCAATAAATCAGGGATACACAGAGGGAACAAATAAACAACTGGTACATGAAGAGAAAAATGAGAAAGGAGAAATACAAATGTGAAAGGTGACAAGGCAATACAAGACATCCATTCCAATATCATACGAGACAGAACAGGCATTCCTACTCTGTCTTCATCTACAAGTGGGAAGGACCCTCGCCTCCCTGATAACAATGTGCAGAATATAAATGCACAGTCGTCGCTCCTTGCTGCTTACCGTGTGATAAAGCAGCTCTCTCTATGGCAGAGTGCTTCCATAACACGACTTGTTTGTGGCCCCAAGGCTGTTAGACATTAACTAAAGTAACATGAATGCTGACCCAAAGTAAAATGCATTGCTTTACTTCAGTCTTTCGCCAGCTTCATGTTCCCCATTTGTATTCCTCATTTAGTGAGAAATTGTGATAAAAATAGTAATTGACAAAAGGAAATATTTTCATATTTCATAATCGGTGGCACGGTGGTTAGCACTGTTGCTGCACAGCAAGAAGGTCCTGAGTTCAATTCCACCATCAGGCCGGGGTCTTTCTGTGTGGAGTTTGCATGTTCTCCCCGTGTTTGCGTGGGTTCTCTCCGGGTACT
>NW_005187472.1:2741449-2742460 GCF_000239375.1 Pundamilia nyererei
CCTTTCGCCCTATGACAGCTGGGATAGGCTCCAGCGCCCCCCGCGACCCTGAAAAGGATAAGCGGAAGCGAATGGATGGATGGATGGATGGATATTTCAAACAATATTTATTTTCTTAGAAAAAAATGAAAATAAAACTGTACTGTTGAATTAAACTAGGATTAGTCTTTAGCCTATATGCTTTAAATACAGAGCCCTGTCTCTGATAGCAAGGGAGATAATGAGTGGAATTATTTAGTAATGGAATGCAGCTCTCACCTATTCAGTTAGAAGAAACCAGTGGTGTCCTGTCAGTGGGAAAGTTCAACCGCCGACAGAGACATCCGTAACATCGCTGACTATTTCGCTGACCCACCCAGCAGGCAGCGACAGGGGGCCTGTGACTATCATAACAGCAGACTACAGCTTATTGGGAAAGGGAAAACACAAACCTCAGCTGAACATAACCTGTACCCACAAGTGCGCCACTAAAATGTGTGCACTATATTAATGTGGTAAACATGTAGCATGAAATATAGAACTGTGCAAAAGTCTTGACTCACAACTCATTTCTTCACTTTTTTCATGTAAAAAAGAAGCAATTTCTCCTTTTTCATTTTTATCCACACTACAAAGGCAGTGCTTTTCATATAGTATCACACTGTGAACCAAAATATGACAGTACTTTTCTGCATTCATTAGCCCATCAGTTTTGACAGGATCCTATTGAGAGGATCGCGTGTATTCATCAATTGTTTGACCAAGATCTTCTGGACCTGGTGGTTTGTACTCTCCTTCCTCAATATTTGAACCTTAACAATCCCCAACACCTCTGGGTGACATGCAGCCCCAAACCAAGACAGACAGTGACTGTAGACTCTCATTGTTGTACTTGTTCACTGACCTCCTCTGAAAATACTGACTGTCATGGTCCGGGTCAGTACGGGGTTTTTCCACTCCACTGGGCTCCACCTTCAGGCAGAGACTCCAATCAGCTTCCACACCTGGTTCCAATCAAGTCACCAGCATATA
>NW_005187472.1:2744404-2748147 GCF_000239375.1 Pundamilia nyererei
AAGTATTGCACGTTGCCCTGTTGTCATCCTTTCTCATAAAGTGTAACCAAACTTTTGAGCGTTTGTGCCGCTCAGGCGCCGTGTTTCCTACTGGGTAAAAGACGCTACTCAACGTGATGACGTCATTCGGGGCGACTGGAATCGATAAGGGAATCGTTTTTAAAAGTGGCAAACCGGTTCTCAACAAGAACCGGTTTTCGATACCCATCCCTACTTACAGTAGCACTAAATCCTTTCATTTTGATCCCTGGAAAATAGATTATGCCAGCAAATGTAACATATGAGCATATGATGCCAAATTGCTCATTAGGTACATGTGCATTAATAGAGTAAATGCATGTAATTCATTTTTCATGAGTTGCCCCCTGCTGGTCATTAGATAGAATGCAGGGACTTAAACACATTGGCTTCCCTTTTCAGAGACCATTGTCCATCATTTTTATACAGCCTATAGCCCAACATCTGCTGTAATTAGCATCACCTTCTGTGGCAAGGGCTTGACTTATTGTCATGATAACCAAAAATAAAGAGTTGGAATTTGTTGCAGGTATGTTTACCTTCTAACATGATGTTAGGAAAAGAGAAAGGTGTCTTTTAACTGAAAGCAATTAACCAAGTAGTTTTGTCTAAACCTAACAAAACAGGAAAGGATTTATTTTTTAGCAAAATAAATTAGTCAACTGATGAATGTGTTCTGTTATGGAAGAGTGTTTCTGTGTTTCTGAGTTAGTGCTGGGCCATATCATACCATTTACGGTAATACCAGTATAATGTTGGGCAACGATAAGAAAATGAAATATCGCAATAGAATATGAGTAAAACGCGCATGCGCAGTGCCTTTGTTTTCATACGCACATGGCGGAAAAAGCATGGCGGCAACGGAGAATGAGAAGGGCGAAAGCGGATTGTTGAATGAAACGGATGAATCAGAATTGGTTTGTAAAAATGCTGCAACTTCAGTGGTGTGGAACTGGTTTAGCTTTTGTCCGTCAGATACACAACAAAGCACTATTTTAGGTAGAGCATGCTAGAGGGCCGTCATTATTACCGTGTTTTTTGGAAAATACAGCACACTTAAAATCAATCCTTTGATTTTTCTGAAAATCGACAGTGCCCCTTATAATCCCGTGTGTCTTATGTATGAACTCTGGTTGTGTTTACTGACCTCGAAACGATTTTATGTACACGGCGCTCGAAAATCTGTCAAATGTTTTAGTACGACTTTGCTAAGCTACGAAGCCGCACCGCTTGATGGATTGTGGGAGCATTACGGCTACTGTAGGCAGGAGCCTCATGGAGTAATACATACTGTGCTTCAACATAATATTACCATATTGTGTGTGTATAACCTCTTTTTACGTTTGTGGATATTATACATGGTTATGCTGAGGATATGTCGGCCAATTTCCACTGGAAATGCCTTTTGGTTACACTGTCAGCAAGGAATTTGCATTTGCACTGTAAAATGTTTATATAACTGCACATAAAAAACAGCTGCAGTTATATTGTTATCGCAAATTTTCAAATGTATATCAGGATAAATATTTTTGGTCATATCGCCCTGCTCTATTCTGAGTGGTTTTTTGTACTTTCATGGATTTGCTGACAATAAGAAAAATAAAAAAACGCAGCCTTGTCCTTTACTGCCTTCCATGTCACTGAAGGATTAAAATAAAAAGTTCTTGTGATCTAACAGAGAAATGTTTTTCAGTGTTTATTTGCTACCATAACTGAATGCCATCTAAATAGTAAAGAATTATAGATGGAAAATATAATATTTTGCTGATAATAACTGCAATGGGAAAAAAATATGTGCCTTGTAAACACTGTAGCATGGTTTAAACTAAAATTAGAATTGCTGCAGCTACAGAAAACAGGGAGCAAACAGTATACATCAAGTGCCTTCTGGGTAATTGGTTTAACAAATTAACTTAGTAATTTCTAGCGTATTGATTTCTGAGTTAATAAGACCACATGAGACATCTAGTATTAAGTTGTATTTACAGTGTCAAATAGATAAATTACACTGAAAAACCATTTTACTTTATAGGGGAACTAAAAATACTTATAATCGTGTTGCCAAAGATCAATGCAGTGATAGAAATAGGTTAGTCAACGTGTTAATTGCTGATGGAATAATTGTCACGTTATGGCTGAGTGGGTTGCCAACACAAGCCACAACCAGGGTGTTGGTTAAGGTTTCACTCTCATTAATGCACTAAAGAAGCTGAAATAACTTTATGTTGATGCTCTGATACCCAGTGCTTTCCAAGGAGATGTAATCTTTCTGCTTTTCGTGATACAGACAGGTGAGCTTTTTGCACTACTTGAGAATCACCTTAGTTCTCTTTGGTCATATTAAAAGAATACTCTATCCCAATCTGCAATAATATTTATTTATTTGGAATGAATATCACATAGACAGACCCTAAAGGTTTACACTCTGAGATGTCATTTTCTTGAATAGCTACCAGACACTTGTTACAAACAACACTTCCTCACATTTAATTTAGTTGTTTCCAGTAACTGCAAATCTCAAGAGCAGATCAGTCCACTTTCACAGATGGCGATAGGCCATTCTTGTTTTCTAGTATAAAATACCCACTTGTTTTAGGTTAATAACTATTTTAAACAACTTCCCCAAATTGTTTTCCATTCTCAAACCCATGCTTGTATTAGGCCAACAAGTAACCAGGATCTGTTGATCCAATGGAAATAGTCTTCCGCGTTCTAGGTTTTTACTCTTGACCAGTCTCCCCCTTTGCCTTCATTGATTTTTTTGTTTTCCAGTTACACTTTCCAGAGTTACTCCAGCTGTTCCACCATCTACTATTTTAGCTACAGGGGAAAGACCAGCAGCTAGCAGATAAAAAACAAACAAACAAACATGCTATCAGTAATCCTGTTTTAGTTACACAAGAAGTATTTCATATTAACAGAAGATCTATTTTTTGTTTTTTTATTATTGTTTTTTTCACAGATGGAGTTGCATAGTAAACGTGAGGCTTATAGAAAAACCAATTTAAATGCTAATGGATTTATCATCCTATAGCCAGCGCTTACATTTTATTTTATACTGGTAGTTAAAGCAAAAGTTTAATGCCAGTTTGAGTTAAAGAATAGAAAGAATGGGAGAATGGAGCAGTGATTTGAACTCTTGCCTCACATCAGCAGGTCTCTGGTTCAAATCCACAGGCTGGTGTGGAATTTAGGTTAACTGGCGACAGGTTTGAATGTGAGCATGAATTGTTATCTGTCATACTGTGTGTGCCCTGTAATAGAGCGACAGCCTGTCCTTTGACATCTGTGAAGGGTCCCAATCCTCCCATGACCCAGAGTTGGAAAAACAGTTGGCAAAACAGATGAATGTCCTGCCTAGATTTAAACACTAAATATAATTGGTTAAAAAAATTACTTGATTAGATTTATACCCTTTTCACAACATTACTACATGCTACGAAGCTTTTCTAGTAGAAAGTTCTAAACACATTTCTCCTGCAAGAAGTTACCTCCATTGCTTATATTTCCACCATTGCTTAGTCTCAATTTTCTAGTTAGGCAGGGCTGTATATAGAAAATATCACATACAGGGAGTGCAGAATTATTAGGCAAATGAGTATTTTGTCCACATCATCCTCTTCATGCATGTTGTCCTACTCCAAGCTGTATAGGCTCGAAAGCCTACTACCAATTAAGCATATTAGGTGATGTATCTCTGTAATGAGAAGGGGTGTGGTCTAATG
>NW_005187472.1:2748789-2761012 GCF_000239375.1 Pundamilia nyererei
AAATCGGCCTTGGGTGTTCTAGCCTCTTCGGCGTGTAGATATCTTGCACCTGCAGGATGAGGCGATCGCTTCTTATCGCTCTCAAGGCCAAAGTCGTGAGCACATTTGTATTACACAGTTGCACAGTAACTTTAAAGCTGAACAATGTTTAAACAGATTATATTTTCTTCACAGTCCGACTCAGATGCTAGCAAGGTGGAGGTGGAGTACTGGTTTGGGCTGGTATCATCAAAGATGAGCTTGTGGGGCCTTTTTGGGTTGAGGATGGAGTTTTTTTGTTATTTGTTTTTTGTTAAGTTGCCTAATAATTATGCACAGTAATAGTCACCTGCACACACAGATATCCCCCTAAAATAGCTAAAACTAAGAACAAACTAAAAACTACTTCCAAAAACATTCAGATTTGATATTAATGAGTTTTTTGGGTTCATTGGGAACATGGTTGTTGTTCAATAATGACATTATTCCTCAAAAATACAACTTGCCTAATAATTCTGCACTCCCTGTAGTTACAATTAGAGCAATTGATTTGAACACTTATCAAACATAGCTATTGAACATTTATTTCAGGATACTTGAGCAAATAGTCAGAGCTCAACAAGTAATGTGAACGTGATGGAAATAGTGACAGAAATTGCATAGATTTGATCAGAACATGTGCTTATTGAGGTCATGCTTTGAAGATGTTGTTGTCTTTAAATAATTTTTATGAAAAGATCTGCCTATTTAGGATGCATAATTTGGATCATCTTTTTGACAAAATTAAACACTCCTGGAATAACAAGTCTCTTTTTGTGCATGTGTGTTGGCTACATTTTTTCACACATAAAGCAATCTGGGCACTTTTCATGTGGCACAAAATGTTTCCTAATTCATCTCTTTAGAAACCCCATGAACGAGACCCATTGGTCACAGGGGGTTGTTTGTACTGTGTACCATTCAGCAGGTGAGATTATACTGGAGAGTCATACCATATTACTGTCTTTCCCAAGCCAGAAAGACACAGCAAGAACCACAGCACAGGCACAGCTGGCCAGCTTTCATGTGCCTCTGGGCTTATGTAAATACTCTCGTTGGGCTGAACATTGGTAAACAGCCTTATCACCTTCCCCACCAGGTTCTACCAGGTTTACACACAGGATGTCTCTCTTTTTACTTCTCCTCATTGGATGTCAGACAGGTGTTGGCCCTTTTGCCCAATCCAAAAGTGGAAAATATATAGAAAAAGGAAATGTCTTTCTCTTTTTTAAGCACTGATTTGCAACACTAAAGATAAACAAAAATAAAGTTATTCACATATTAACTTAAAGTAGCATACATTGTAGAATCATTGCTACCTTTGTCACGTACCTTTGCTACTGCAATACATCGATTGTAACTGGCTCAAGAATTATTGTAATCACGGGTGATATTATCACTCAATTTATGTGACAGACTTCTTCTTCTCAACTCAGCTGTATAATGGTGTTACACCACTGCAGAAATCATTAAGTAAGCCAATCACCACTGCACATATGTGAGGAGAACAAAAGATTCCATTACACATCTGCACATTACACACAAATTAGCATTCTTAAAGATTAAGCGCATGTCTCTGCTTAATGATTGGGACATGTGTGCCAATTATTTAACTTGTCTCTGCCATGCAATGTTTCTGTCATTAAACATTTAAATGGTGGATACGGTTTCTAAATACTTGTATTTGTTATTCATATCCTGCAACACAAACTTTATGGCGAACATCACAAAAGCTGGTCTACATCTACTACCCAAATAGCGAATCAGGAAAAAGGCTTAGTAGATTCGATCTTTTGTCATGGTCTGTAATAGGACTCAGGCGCAGAGCAAAGTTCAATACAAGGAACAACGTTTATTTGCATGATAGTTTTGAATGTGATCATGGCAAACCTTGAGCTTTGCTTCTTTAAGTACAGTCTAAGAACATTGAACTTACAACCTCTCCACATAGTAATCCCAGTGGTCTCCATATGATCCAGGGGCAATTAAAATAAAACTCTAACCTCTGTAACAACAACAACAACAACAACAACAACAACAACAACAACAACGACGAATCTTTAAGTTCCACAGCATGATCCCTGGAAAAATAGTTTTGTATATATGTGCACCATCTGCAACATTTACTGAATACACCCTCATCTCGTCTCTTAATCCATGCTTAAGTTGCACTGCAGTTGTGGGAGATGCATGCTGGATCCATGTGGCAAACATAATTGTGTGCTTTTATTGGTGTCAGTGGATGGTCCAGATTTTTTTATTGTTAAAAATAAAGACCTCAAAGTATCTTTTATTTCCCCTCTGCATGTAAATTGCCAAGTCATGAATTTTAAAATAAGAGCACTGGAATTAAAAAATAAATCTCTGCAGGCAGGAGTGTGCAAAGCAGTAGTGCAGCTCTATACGGACATCATATTTAACGATGCTGTAATTTTTTTTAAGTTTATACTCAAGATACATAATTGATGTGTTTGCTTTCTTTAATTCACTTTGTGATGCAGCGGCATGAGGTTAAGTTCTGTATTTTTGGCAGTCTAGCATTTTACTTTGCATTGAATATGTTTTACTAGTTGTGTAATACTGAAACACATCTAATGAAGTCACAACAGATGAGGGTTTTTCAACTTGGTTCATGTTCTCTTCACTACAAACATGCTAAACAACCACCAGTCTTGTGGTCTCTGTGTGTCCTTTCCATTGTTTCCAACTTGTGTGAGCTAAAAAATGTGTTTCTGACACTTTGTAGTAGTGAGACCATCCAAAGCACTGTTTCACAAGCCAAAGTGTGCATCCAAGTGAGACCATTGTATACGGGGGATAAAGTACTTAAGTACTTGCACTTACAAACATTTACATAGCAGGATCAGTGTTATGTAGATAAATGGTCCCAGAGACCTATGGTACAGACTCTTAATGATTTACCTATTAATTTATTAACATTCAAACATCCTAAACTTCTGAAAAGCAAACTAGCACACATCACCATTCTACGTTTTGTTCTCCTGGCTGAGGCAATCAGAAAAAAAAAGGACAGATAGCTTAATCAGTGTGATGTATCAGTATATTTTAAAAAAAAAAATCTATATGGCATTGACTTATTGGAGATGTAGTGGCATCACATTCTCTCTCTGAGCATTAAAATGATTTGTGGTTACATGCCGACAGAAAAACCCGGTTAGTTAAGTAACTCCACTTACTTTAATAATCCATTCCTCCTCAGCGCTTCTATTTATCCATCTACACAGCCTCTTCACAGACACTGTAATAGTTATATTAAAAATAATACACACAAAACCGCTTCAAACAAATCAAAGCATTTGAGCACTTTAAGTGAAGTAATATGAAAATGCTACTAACTAGCCAGGGCAACATAAGTGTGAATGTGCAAGAAAAATTTTATATGGATCTAATTTAATTTAATCATCCTTTTAACTGAAACCTTCAGAGCATCCTATCAGTGTTTCACTCTCTCAAAATAATTATCTGAAGCAGATGAAGGTAGATGGGCACATTTCTCAGCTGTCAATCCAAACACAATATGATGAAATAAGCTAAAGATCACTGTGATATATTTGACACTTTTCCAGTTCATTCTTAACTTTGAGAGATATAAATGAGCTATAACTGACTACTATGGGCATGTGATGATAAAATTTGTAAATCTCTGGTTTCTCAGATCAGGTTTTATATCTTGTAAAAGCAAAATTTAAATAATGGTACTATACCTTGTTCAAAAGTAAATGGAAATTGGTGCCTTACAAGAGTTTCATTATCAAATATTGCAGTGTACAAGCAATCCAAAAATATCCCATGATTTGCCATTCAGTTCCTACTTTTCTAGCATAAACCCATGTAAAATATGTCAGGGCTCTGTGTGCGGGCAGGTGGAGATGTGCATCCAAGTGCAGGACTCTCAGACGGAAATCTAACTGAAAACCACAGCTTTATTGCTGGCACCAACAAAACAGAAACCAAACATGAAACCACTAACTGGAACACACAGGCATGATCTGAGGGTACGACGCGACACTGAGCACAGGAAAACACAGGGCTAATATACACAGGGTGGTAATCAGCGAATGGGCAACAGGAGGGAGACACAGCTGGGAGAGATCAGGGTTAACGAGACGGGGGGAACCAAGCTGCACACACTAACATAAGACAAAGACTTTCACAATAAAACAGGACACATGAATTACTAAACAAGCATGCAGACTTTACACTGAGAGACAGACAGAGACTGACACATGGAACCTGAACTAAACTAAACGTGAGATATAACTGAGAACAAATCCTTAAGCACGGATAAACAGAAACAAGAAATAATCATCATCACTACGAGAATAAGAAAACAATCCATGAAGCAGAATTAAACCGAAATATAATAAACTCAAAATACTGGGTCCAACGGACCCAGAACCGTGACAAAATATATGAAAATTAATTCATATGAGTTCAACTGCCAAAGTTCTGTAAATGTTACATTTTATCTCAGTATATGACTTTTAATTTTCCAAGATGTAAAATTTACACAAGTTAGGTGTTTTTGTTGCTTTATTTTATGTTTTTTATAGATTATGTCATCGTGACAAGGTAAATGTCAGGGCACCCTGGCTTTAACTTGACTGACGTTTGTTTCCAAAGGTGGGGATGATATTTTTAAATCACTGACCCACTGCCAGAGTTGACAGCATGTCAGTCAATATGTGAGTGTCTCTCAGAGATGTGAAGAGCAGGAAGGTCAAGTGAGAAACTGATGGAAATCTATTTCCTTCCTTCATTCCTCTCTCACACTGTATATCCTTACAAAATAGCTCTCAAAAAGAGTTTAATCACAGACTGAACTGATCAAAAAGAAAGTAGCTAGTTCTGCATTGTACTGTCATGTGACAACAATCATAAGTGACACAGAATCCTATTTTGCTACTTTAGCTGCTGTTTATTACAAGTTATTGTGTATGACTTTTTGCTGCACTGTGCGTCTGCTTCTTAAGTTGAATATATAATGATTCAAAATGTATTTTAGGTGAAGTATTGCATATTTCATACCCAGTATTACATCATCCCCACCTTCACATGGAGCTTGTTAAATTTCATTTTCTAATTTTGTAACTCGAGTACAGCCACCCTCACTAGTCTTTAACAGCAGCTTGGATATTAATTATCCACACGAAAAAGGTATTGGACTGACTTCTGTGAACATCATTTGTCTTCCTTGGACTAACGTGGATCTCACATTGCCAAACATGTTGAATTAAAATGTGATATTGGTTTGGGGATTTGACGGGATGGTGCCCTTGTAATCTAACTCTGCCTTAGGGTTCTCTATCAATCTCAGAGTTGAACTGATGTGAGGTGAGATGAGGATAGTAATGACTGTTCTGTGTAATCTGCGATATTGCATCTGCGAGTTCCATATTAAATATCTTTGTTCTTGTTTGATGTTCAGGAGTTTGTAGAGGGATCTGGATGGTAAGAAGGAAGAAGATTTGAAATAAGTTCCACAAATGTGTGGCAGGAAAAATCATGCTGACCTGATAAAAAGGACAGGGGTTCTGTTTGTTGAATAAGACCAGGCATCATTTTGAAAATATATATTATTTAGATTCATCACATATTTCATCTATCTGGTTGATATGTATAGGAAAAATGAACATGTGTGGCCTTGGGAACGTGCAAAATAGCAACCTTCAGATTTAACACTCTTTAACCTGAAATATCCAAATCGTGTTAAGCTGTAAGGAAATGTCATTCATATAAAATGTCTGATCTTGAAGAGACCTACTAACCTTTTAGGGAACATGATCCTCTATAAACATTAATTTCATATCAAATTTTACCTCCAGGGCTGAAAAATTAAGCTTTGCACCTCTACACTTGCTCATCAAACCTGCAAGTTTATTTTCACTTCTGAAATTGTGGGAATTTCAGGCCCAAAACAGTCATTTGAGGATCCAAAATAAGGGATCCAGAGTATGAAATGACCACGATCCTGAATATTATTTGCTTCTGACCCCACCAGTACAATATGTTAGATGTGTTCTTCGGTTTTTATAATACCCTTAATGTGACCAGGTGTCCACTAGTCAGATGGATGTTTCTTGACTTAATTTTTACAACCTTTATCTTTATATAACATCCATCCATCCATTCGCGTCCGCTCATCCTTTTCAGGGTCGTGGGGGGCGCTGGAGCCTATCCCAGCTGTCATAGGGCGAGAGGCGGGGTACACCCTGGACAGGTCGCCAGTCTGTCGCAGGGCCAACACACAGAGACAGACAACCATTCACACTCACATTCACTCGCACATTCACACCTATGGGCAATTTGGATTAACCAATTAACCTATCCCCACTCTTTATATAACATATACATAAAATATTAGCTGTTTCTTTTCCCCGTGTTTTCGTTAAGGTTCTATTATTTTTTAAAACTTGCAGGTAACGGAACTGATGACTACTAATACATAATATTTGTTTCATGTTCTGTCAGCATCTCACAAAATGCGATTAGAGGTGAAAGATTACAAACATGACATCATCAGTTGTATATTTCGTCTTTCTCTCCAAGTAAATTTTAGAGTTTTGTGAGCTTTTTCTCACTTACTTGTTTACTTATCAGCATCAGAATAAATCATCTCAATTTCATCACCTCATTTTCACCGCTCTAACAACCTGCTAATCATAAGCACACTGATTGGATGAGATGTCACCAACACTTGCTCTGCTCAGCAATTAAGCACATGGCTCGTTTCTCAATATGTTCAATCACATGTTCACATTCTCGCGTTAGGATAATGTTACAAAACTCAAAATGTCATTCGACGCAAGAGCTTGTTAAACACATTTACCTGCGTGGAGAAGTCTCATGTATATTCATAAATTATGGAGAGAGGCAAAGTAAATATGAAAGAAAAAGGGATTAAAAAAGTAAGGGTTGTTATTAGCATAATCTTAGCATGTACACAGGCTGAACTTTATTCAAAGCACGGACGGCATTTTTTCAAAGCTTCCTTAACAACGCCTTCCTTCATTATGAGAGGCCAAGTCTGATTTAAGAATAGTTCTTTAACACCTTTTTTGTGTTTGTTTTCCTGCAAAAAACCTTTGAATGTCTCTTTCTTGACAACTACAAAGTGGAGAAAATACATAAATGAATTGTTTACAGACCCCATGTGCAACTGATGTAACCATCAAAGGATTATTTCCACATTGTGTTAAATCTATCCGTCGGCTTGCCGCCTAAAAATAAATAATGTTGTGGCTTTGTGAAATACAGCTCTCAGAAAAATAAACAGCATCTCCCCTCTACTTTACTCTTGATTGAGCAAAACGTACTTCTAAGATGTCTAGAATGGCTGTGCCACCTGCTGCAGCCTCCAATTTGTCTCTGTGGCTACCAGGAATTTAAGAGTTCACAATGTATCAGAAAATATTTTGGCAAGAGAATTTCTCAGAAGTTCTGGTCTTTATACTTTTCTGCACAAAAGGATAAAAATGTCTAGTGCAGACCAACATTAAATACTGGGCATGGAATGACTAGGTGCACTTTTTATTGCATCTGCTATGGCTGGTGTCCTCTTTATGAATTAAGGAGAATATTTCATGTGTCAGCCACTGGCTATTATTCAAAGCTCTCAGAGTATTTGCTCTGCCTCTCTGCTGAGGGAACTTTGAAGTTGCAAATCTCATAGGGTATCTCTTTACTGTGCCTTGGTCTTTACCATACACCTTGGCTTACCAACAGTGAAGTCATTTTTCATGAAGGCTGATACGATCGCAAAACACACCATTGATGTATGAATATGGCTTATCTGGAGTCTCTGATCAGTTCACTACACAGAAAGCCTTGGTAAAATGATATAGGTGAGAGTTAGATGGTCTGTCTTAAGAAACCCCCACAGCACCTCTCATTATACGCTTATGAGGTTCCAGCCCATTGGGAGATGTGTGTTGCTCTTTGAAGCTATCGGCGACACCTTCAAAGCTATGGCTGCTCTTTGAAGATTTCTGTGCTATTTTACTCCTCGGGATGACATTTCCTTATTCCACTGAGGAAGGTACGTGTATGTAGTGGGTCTAAATCTATGTTGTGTCATGTAGTAGAAGAAAGACACTGTAACCAGGAAAGTCACAGTTTATTCCAACGCATTTGCCACTGTGGTCAGCAGACTGTGCACGCTTCCTTCTCTGTTCTACCTGTCATCTCTTGCACAAGTGATCTCAATGCTTTCCAGAGGAAAAGTCTGAAATAAAAGAGACTGTATGCATGTAAGAGGGTCAGGCCCAGTGGAGCCTTTATATTGCTGTTGCAGAGGCCTCAAGGAATTGTTCTATAATGTGGGAAAGTGTTCCATGTTTGCTTCTCTGAAGGGTAGAGTAGATGTAGAAGGAGGTTTAAAGAAATCTCTCTGTGGAAGGATAAACTTCAGAAAAGATATGGATGTACATGCATTAATCTCTTGATAAGTATTTCTATAATAAATTGAAGGTTATTTCTGCATGAGAAAAAGCAGTCTCACAAATTTATATAACAAGAAAAAGAACTCAATCACATTTTTTCTGTGATTTACTCCGTATTTACAACTAAGAATAGAATGTGAAAATAACTTGCAATTATTTTACTGTGTACAAGTTTATTTTGATACACAAGCTCCCACTAAAACTTTACCACAGAACTCAAAGCACTAATGTGCACAACCTTAAATAACTTACTGACAAACTATAAGGAACTAGAAAGCCTGTGCAGATTTTTTTTTCTGTGTTTTAACATATAATTTTTACTAATGTTCACCACATGTGCTGATCCATATATAGTCTATGAGCTGTAGAACTAGCTAACCTTCGTGCTTACCACTTGAGGTAATTTAAAGTTCACTGAGCTGTATTTGAAAAATCGCAAATTTTTAGTGTTTGGATAATATAGTTAGTGTAGATACTCTATGGGGTTGTATAATAAGTAAACGTATGGCACTGAAACAAAATGCAGTTGTGGCTCTAGAGACTGCAATTTTCACAAGTTGTCAGTAAGACCACCGTTGGTTCTGAAGTGAATAATCCATGCAGCTACTGGAAAAATGTGTCATTTAGAACATATTGATACATTGATTGTCTCTTGAGGAGGAATAATACTGATGATGATCCCCAACAGGCTGCAGTTGTAATTTAACTGAGGAGTACCTCTCAAATGTAGAAATACAAATGGGAAGGCTTTGCTTGACTGAGGCATTTCAACTACTGGACATACTGCCAGAAAATGTTCTATGTACTTTCATGTCAACCTCAGGATGAATTAGAATAACTTTGTGTTTCAGATCCTCTGTTGTTAACCAAGTATCCAATGTGGCTGTGTATGTAGTTTTGTTCTTATTAAAAATTCAGCCCAGCTGCTATCTCATTATGCTTTTTTGACAACAATGAAACCAACAAAAGGGAATCCAAAAAGTGAGCTGGTTTTGTTCTTTGTGTCCTCAGCCTTCAAAGGGACTCCTACATTTTGATAAATTCATGCAGAATGCGAGGACAAATGAAGCAGTGTTCAAAGACAGTGTCCTTCACCTTTCAACCTGCAGAAGAATGCAAATTTACAAAATAAAATGGTAATTACATGTAATTTAGTCCCATGATTCCATTACCCTAGGAGTGGAGGTACTTAATTGTTATTGCTTTGGTGTTTTGCATTCCCATTATGGCTGGTTTCTTTGCTGCTTATCTCTTAATTGTGTTTTTGATGATAATCAGATCGGAAATTTTCATTTGCTGCAACACCAAGATGGACCTCTATTGATTGCAGTTCCTTCAACTGTCACCCAGCCAGTTCCCGTGAAATTTTAAATCTTCTAATGTTTAGTGCAGTCTGCTCAGAGTGATATGCATTTAAATGGAAAAACACAGCATACAACGATACACAGGCAAAGCTTTGAGTGCACTTTTTAGCTTATGAGCTTAACTGTACTGTATATGCAAATGTGATCATCTCCAGGTTATTTGAATTGTAGCTCTACTGAAATCTCAACACCAACTGTGAAGAAGATAAAAAGTAAATAAGGGTGCACGTGACCTGACGGGTTCTTCTTGTTAAAAATAAAACATGACTGTACTGTGAGTTTTTTTAATCAAATGATCTCTCTCGAATTATGTTGTGTTCATGAGGGTGAAACATTAATTTTTCAACTCCTAACATCTTGCCCAATGAATAATAACAAATAATCATGAGATTGAAAACACCATTAAGTTAATTGTTTAGGTATTAATTATGCAACATTAAGTTAAGTGGATTTCTTATTAATTTATGCTCAGAGACTCCCATTATCAACAACTCTTCTGTTGCATGAGAGTGCATGTAATATGCTTTTTTATTCATACCACAATAATTTCGACATGAACACTACTTGTATTTGTGATGCTTACAGTGAAATTCAAATCATGAGAGAAGCTTCCTGTGCTCTGCCAAAACAAGACAAGGCAACGTGATGCAAACAGCAAGCTGCAATTACAGAATGGCATAAAGAATCAGTCCCAAGACAGTATTTCTTCCTATTTTCTGTGCTGTATTACATTACTATCAACTCCTGATGAACTGGGTGGATCACCGAGACCATCTCTTTAAGGATAACAAGTGGAATGTTATCTCCATGTGGAAGGAGACCTTCTCAGGATCAGGGAATCTCAGGGAGGGGAAACCATCTGCTATGAGTCTGTTTGAATAATACTGGATAGGATTATATAATAATATGAGGTCTTATGAATTTTTATGCGAGGAAAGGATTTTAAATTAAATTGTGGATTTCACAGGAAGCCAATGAAGAAAAGCCAATATGGGAGAAATATGCTCTCACTCGCTACAATATATTGGATAAACTGAAGGCTTTTCAAGGAGCATTAAGAACAGCCCGATTATAAGAAATTACGGTCGTCCAGCCTAGAAGTACCAAATACATGAACTAGTTTTCTGAGACAGGATGTCTTTAATTTTACAGAGGAAAAAATAGAGTCATTCATTTTTGTTCAGTGCGCACATGGAAGGACATATCTTTATCAGAAACATCAAATGTTGCACAAGATGTGATCACATTGTGTAACATGTACAGACAACCCAGTATTATGCAGTGTCAGATATATACCTAAAGGGCAGCATGAAATAATCCAATTATCACAGAAGCATGATCAGAAGAAACAAGCCGGAAATTGAAAAATTAAAAATTTAAATCCCATTGACTTATGAAAACACTTTATACACACATCTATAAATGATAATACTGTGTGAAATACTGAAAATTTTAGTACCAGGCAGAACCTGACAAATCCAACTTAATTATATTTTTTCCTGCTGTGCTGTTGGCCAGTATCCAGCCTGCACAGCTTAAACTGCAATGGTTATTCAATTAGTTCCAAGTTATATTTATAGCAGATTTAGGAGTAAACGTGTGAAATCACCTACAGATCTTTTATTTCATGCATTCTACACTTCTGGCGGTCGACTTGGACCTTTGCTGTAGAGTAAGATATTCAACATTATTGTGAAAATATCTAATTTCTATACTTTTCACATTATATTTTATGTGCTGCTGTGGTATTAGTGATTTGCATCTAATATTTGTATAAAATGTTTTTTAAGACAATATTTGAAGTTAATAGAATATTTACCTCAGCTAAAGCTTAGCTGGAATGATGTGCATGAGGTAAAGAAATCAAAGGAACCGAAAACAGATCATCTTCCCTCTGCCTCTTGGGGCCCTCAAGGCAGATGCTTCATTTACAAAAATAGATGATTCCTCACTCATCCTGCTACAGATTGTTTATTAAGAGAGATAGGGATTCAGAAAACTTCAAAATTAGCTAAAAAAAGATTTGCGTGGCTTGTCCATGTGAGCGAATCAATAATGTGGCATCCTTTTGTAAAATGCATTAGTTTGGTCTTCCGAAAGACAGAAAGAAAAGAAAATCCTCCAGTCTGAAATATTTATCATGTGGTCAACCGTTACACAACCTTAACCAGGTGTAAAATTTAGAAGGCAAAAAAAGCAATCTGCTTTTCTGAAGCTGATGCAAATCCCCCTGGCTAGACATAGAAAATGACTATACTCTGTGTACAATCAAGCAGGTGGCTGTATAGCTCATGTTATACCTCTCTGGGACTCATGGTGGGACCAGTGCCCAGCTACACTGCATGAATTAGACAAGTGGACCACTGCCAAGTAAACATA
>NW_005187472.1:2769303-2812380 GCF_000239375.1 Pundamilia nyererei
GAATGAATAGTGGTATTGTAAAGCGCTTTGGGTGCCTTGAAAAGCACTATATAAATCCAATCCATTATTATTATTAACCTTTTAAACCAAACATTAACTTTACTCTGTCAACATCCTATTTGTAAATTCCCGAGCTAACAGAGCTACCTAAACAGAGCGAACATGAGAGCACCTGACTGCAGAGGTCAATAATGCAGCGTAATTGATTAATCTCCCGATCTTCGTGAAAGTTATAAACTGCCTCCAGAACCCAGTTAAGGTACAAAACAATCTATTCAACAAAAATAGTGATACAGTTCAGTCTTTTATGGCTCAGCTGAGGCCTCTCTGTTGTTGTGTGGAGCAGCCGGTGTCAGTCACCTTTTACACCTCACTCACTCATCCGGGCATGCACTGCAGTCTCATAAGGAAACTCAGCTTTTTGATATAAAGTTTTTCTTGTTCCCAAATACAAATATTTTTTAAAGTACTTGTTCGAAAAAAAGTATTCGTAAAAAACACATGATTTGTGCCTTTCCAAATACCGTATTCGGGTTCAGCTCCACCCTATGTGCACAGACAAAGTAAAGAATGGGACGTGACAACGCACATTAGATATGCAACCAGTGCTCTCACACACCTGCTGTGATGCTGGTCTGCTCACAACTTGGAATGATACAGCAGCCATCTGATACAAATTACAGTTGATGTTTTGCATTGTTGTATCGGGACCTCATCCAGAAGTAAACAGATTTGAACTGTCACATTCAGAGATGCATATCATTTGAAAAGTACACCAAGGAGGTCTTCAATATTTCAAAAGATGTAGGCATGTCACATGTCAAGGCATGTCACAATTTTTAGTTAAATTCTTGCAGTCACTGTGCAATTCACTGTGTGATGCAGTCAATGTGATAAAGAATTTATGCTGAGAATTTTTTATAATCGAATTATTCAAAATACTCAATGAATAGTTGCAGCACTAGTATAAAGTACTGAAACGGCACCTTAAGACCACTGGATGTGATAAAGAATTTTTATTTTCTTTCTGACAAAACTGGAGACAAAGTGTCACATTGTGAGGATAATGTTTGAAAGTATAAACACTTCATATAGACAGTGCTCTCCTATACTAATAACACATTACCATAGGAGGATGATACCTTTTATCGTAGAGGTGAAGGATCCAAAAACTCCACAAAAGTGGCATAGACCCAAACGTCCTTCAGAAAATAGTTTAACAATCCTACCAGAGCAGATCTTTTGAATATAATGCATTCACAGAGGTAGCTTAAAATGTTTTTCATTAGAGAATAACACTCTGGACATCTAGGCTCATTCAAAATCTATCTCTAAGTGAATGTTTCTGAGCGTATGTTTTAGAGACAGCTTTCTGTCTCTGTGTAACTTTTCACTCACTCATACTGCCCTCTGCCTCACCTTTGGTTTCTTGTGCTTCTGTGTCAATAAAATATTTAAGTCCTGCCGCTCGAGTGTATGTGGAACTATCGTCTCTTTATGAGTTTGCAGTGGAAAGCAGGTTACCTGGGTCATTGTAGTCTAATCTTTAACGTGCATTTATGTTGCACAAAAAATTAAAGCAGCCGGTGTGTTTTGATGGATGTAACATCATTACAATTTTTACATAGTAAGGAAACCAAAAAATGTATCTGACAGTGGCCTGTGTCATCTTGTACTAAGAGTAGCTGCAGATGGTGAAAGTCTTGTTCACTGGATTTTGCCATTCTGAATCAGACATACATATAAACCCAAAACACTTTGTTGTTCCTCCCAAAAGTTGATTCTGTCCATCTGGACGTAAACTGAAAACGCTTTGTCCAGATGAACAGAATCAACTTTTGGGGATTTCCATACCAGGATGTTTGACGATGTATCAAGACACTGTTGTTGGTTTCTTAAACCTAGGATTATGGTTGGTAAGGGCTCTCCATTTCTCATTAGAGAGACACAACAAGCTTTGCTGTTTTAGAGAAACTCCCACACAGACCTTGGTCATTTAGCATTTCTTAAAACCATCTGTTTTTCTCTTTCTTTTAATATTTTGACTACAAGAACTTATTATTTACTAGGTAACTAATATATCCCTGACTCTGGCATGCCCCAGGAAATCATTTTCCTTTCCTTAAATACTTTTTATTTTATTGATTCACCATCCAACCATCCATTTTCTTCCGCTTATCGTGTAGGAGTTGGAGGTTCCAGCTGCAAAGTGTAAGAGGAGAATATGCTCTGGAAAGGTTGCCAATCTGTTGCAGGGCTAACACATAAAGACAAAGAACCATTCATGCTCACATTCAGATCTACTGTCAACTCACCAGTCAAACCCACTGCAGGACTATGGATGGAAGAGTTCACCACAGTAAAGGCTCTTATCTTACAAAAAGGATTAAAGCATATGTATTTATTTGTCGGTATATTCTTGTCATCTGACTATGTACGGTGGTATAATAAAGATATTAGGAATAACAAGACAATTTAACCATACATCACTGTGCCATACATGAGTGAAACCAAGTCCAAGAAAAACTGCCCATAAGGCAGGTTTAAACATGTTGTCTAGAAACCACCTACTAAATCACCCATTTGTAGTATTTATGCACCTAAAACACTTTAAAAATATTGTATCATTTTAATTTCATGACAGTAACATACAATTTAGATCTACAAAACCTGAAAATTTGAATTAAGGATGATACATTCCTGTCTTCCATTATACATTTCCTGTGTTTATTCTTTTTTTCTTCAGTGCAGTAAAAAAAAAAATGTGAAACAGCAATCACCTCTTAAAAAGGCAAAAGTCCATTCTCCAAACAGCTACTCTGATTGTTCCTTTAATGCTAAACTGATGGATTTTCCAGAATAAGCATAGAATTTCATGATACGCTGTCTGTTACATTCAACAGGGGAAATGAGCCCTCAAGGCTCTGTCCATTAGCAGAGAAGAGCCCACACCTCCCTCAGATCCCATTTGAAATCTTCTGAAAAGGCTCAGATTTCAGTAAAGAGCTTCTCCATTACTTCTCTATGTGCTGCCACTAATGATAGAGATGAGAAGTGTCATAGCGATCTTCCCCACCCTCCCCCAGCAGAATGAGCATTAGCATAATGGGCTTTTTAACACAGTGCCTTACCTGCCACGAGGCCCTGTGGAAGCTTGCTGTCCAGGGCCATTAGTGGTTAACTGGCTGTGAGCCAACACTTACCTTTCAATTCAAAACACAGTGCAGCAGAGGGGGTGGCACACAAAGGGGGTCATCAATTTTTCATGCTGAGAGTGAGTTTTTCAATTTGAAAAAAAAGGACAGGAAAAGAAACAACATCACAGCAAGAGAAAGAAAATTGTCCTTAAATCCTGAACATAACACACATCAATTCTTCATGAGCCTTTAGGCAGAAAATTACTTGAACCAGTGGCTTTTTAATTATGTAAATTTTAAGGGCATTTTGAACCAAGATGGAAGAAAAGGAAATACAGTTAAACAAAGAAACATTTTTTTAAACTTGCAGTGTTTAAAAAAAAAAAACAGCAACAGATTGGCAACCTGTCCGAACCGTACCTCGCCTCTTGCCCGACGACAGCTGGGACAGGCTCCAGCCTCACTGTGACCCTGTATTGGATAAGCAGAAGAAAATGGATGGATGATTGGTGTACAACAAAACTAGGGTGGTACATTTTACCTAAGCAAATATAACAGACAACTTATTTTCATTCCTTGGAACTACTGTTAACTACAGAAATGTGAACTGTAATAGAAAATCTCCATAAACTGTTAAGCCACAGTAAGAGAATCAGTAAAACATGTTGTCAAAATGCAAAGAATAGCGAAGGTGATTTAATTTGCCGACTTTTAAAGAGAGCAGTCACCACAGTTTTGTACAATGGCTGCCGTGACTACTCTTATTGCAAATGTTGACTAAAATGTTTTTCATAGTTAAAATATAATTATGACACTGATCAGATTTAGAAATCATACTACTACTTTTGTCATCAGTGCAGCTGAGTTTGCTCGAGTATTTCACTGCATCTGCCCAACTGTTTGTTCCCTGTATAGGATCCGAATAAGTTACATTTCTTTTTCGATAAATCAGTTCAATTCAGTTTAACTTATACAGCGCCAATTCATAATAGTCATCCCATTGCAAATTTAAAAGGCCTTACGGTGTTTGTAAGAAAACCCCAATAATCAGACAGTTCACTATGAGCAAAAACACCGGGCATAAATCAGATGCTGATTTTGAATTCTGCTTTCATCATTTATATGTTTCCAGTTGTGATGTCTTGCCCAAAGAGGCCAATTTACAGGTTTCTGCAAAAAGGTGCATTCATTTTTATTTATTTTTGCTAAAAAATACATAAAAAACCAATAAATTGCCTTAAGTTACATTTTTGAAAATAAGACATTTCACTGAGTGACTGGTAACCATTTCATTGCAGTTCAAATACACTTAATGCTTACAGCTACAATCACACTGGGGAAAAACAGTGGCAGGGGTGAATCAAACAGCCAAACACATAAGCACATGCTTGCATTGACATGTAAAAAAACAAAAATTAGGCAGGAGTTGTTCACAGACGAGTGCACTTTGGAGTCAGTTTAACACTGAATGTTGAGGAGGAAAAGAAAAGCTTTCTTTTAGCTTCTGAGACAAAAGTTACCAGCCAGAATCATTTTAATGTAAGCAAGGTCGGTCTACTGACAGATAATAAAGTTCTTCTCGCCAGGTCACTGCTCCGTACAATTTCTCTTCTACTTTGAGAATAACAGGCTCCAGTCGAGGGCGAGGCAATGAAGCTTGGTGCTCTAGAAATATGTAAAGCGACAGGGGACAAAATTTCCTAAAGGCTGCTTTGTGCTTCTGTCCCATCTAGTGGCTGTTGTGTGTGTTTGTGACTAAAGGTGTGTGCATGTATAATGTTGATCTAAATAAAACCACACACTTCTTGTGTGCTGGCAGCATGCTGGAGTACGTATCATTAAATTCTTCCCAACACCAGTCACAGTTTCACCTTCCTTTGTCCTGTCCTTTCTTTTAGCGCACCAACACTTTTCCAAAAGACAATATTTCCACAGGGCACTCTCTCAAGTCAGCTTATGACATGTGTGGCTAGACTTTTTTTTTTCTCTTCCTCTTGTCATGTGTGGACAGTGAAAGGTAACATTTATTTTTAGCCTTTTCTTTCAGAGGTGCCATTCCCAACACATAATGAGGGCCTGGTGCTCATTACCGTCACTGGTAGATAGTGAGCTGTCACGTATGGCTTAGACAAATGTAGAGCAGCCCCCCACTGTCTCCCAAATGAAAATAATTACACTCCAGAGCCCCCTCACCTTGTTCTCATTACTCACTAGGTGCAAGGTTCCAGCAAGACACAGGCACAAGGCATATGAAACTGAAGGTGCACCAAAGTACAGCCAAGACTTGGTTAGTGTGTTTAAATGAAAAGCCATAGCGTATTTGGGTTAAGTGAAGGAAAAAGTGATGGAAATGGTATTGTTTTTATCAGATATGAGACAGGCAGAAATGGAGTGAAAAAACCTGTTTAGTTTCTGTGTTAGCTGGTTTTGGCAGAGGTGATGAGTGAAGTCTATCCTGTATCACCACATTTACTCCATGAATTCTGTGTATAATTTGAGAAACTTTTAAAAAGTGTTAACTTTTAAAAGCATATCAAAGAATTATAAGAACCAGAAAAAAAACTTTGCTAGATTATTCTTAATGAATAAATGAAAAATTAAAATGCATTAGTTCAATAATGAAAAGCTTTGAATGGCACACATGCAAAAGAAAAACTCCACCACCTGTTTGTATTTAGTTATTACCCTTTTCATCCTATAGCATGTAAGCCTTAAAGATATGCATTATGTCTTTCCTCTCTCACCCCAATCAGTCCTGGCAGATGGCCCCGCCCCTCCCTGAGCCTGGTTCTGTCAGAGGTTTCTTCCTGTTAAAAGGGAGTTTTTCCTTCCCACTGTCGCCAAATGCTTGCTCATAGGGGGTCATGTGATTGTTGGGTTTTTCTCTGTATGTATAATTGTAGGGTCTAACTTACAATATAAAGCACCTTGAGGCAACTGTTGTTGTAATTTGATGCTGTATAATAAAGTTGAATTGAATTGAATTAATACAGTTAAGGTGACCATCACCAGACTGGAAGGATAGGGTGTTGGGCTAATTTAAAATTAGCTGTCCATAACTCTCCATTGCTGTCCATAACTTTTTTCCCTTCCGATTCACTGATGTGTTTAAACATGGCACTCTGGAGAACACTATAAGCTTGAACTATACTGACCTTGTTTTTAGGGGGAAATCATTAATGATTTTTGCCTTTTAGGGGGATTTTTGGAATCCCCCTAAAATAAATATCCAGGCTTATTGAGGCTCACGCCTAAATAATAATAACATCAAAAGTAATGTGAGAGCTATGCTGAGGTTTTGGATTTGAAAGCACCATCTTAAATCTTTAATTAACTCTTCATTATGACTTCCTTTTGCCAGTCTACTGATCTTAAATGTAAAATGGTGAGAAAAAATGTACTCTTTCTATAAAGGATACATAAGAAATCCTTCAAGTGATTTTTAAAAACAAAAAATTAAATTTTTTGTTGTGTCAGAACAGTTATTGAGTTAAAAGCTACAGTGTATGTCATTCATATTATTGGGTTTTGTTTCTTGTTTTATTTTCAGTTTGTTGTTCTAATGTAGTTGACTGGTGTCTTTAGTATGCGTCTTTTGGATGTTTTATTTTTTTTCTTTGATATTTTGATTTTCTCTCCTCTTGTATTGGATTCTACTGCATTCTGCTGTTGATTACATTCAACTGTGACTTGTTCCTCACTTGTCTTATCTCCAAACACTCCCCAGTGTGTATATATAGTCCTGTCTGCTTCTTGTCTTGTCTCACACACTTGAGTCTTTGCTCCAGAAACACATGGCAGTGTAATTGACAATAACACTTGAATGGACTCCAAAAGTCGATAACAACAATATAATCTGATAGTGGCTGCATTACTTACGACCACAACTGATTTGATTAGAATATTGTTGGTCAGTGTATCTAAATATATATAATAACATATATTTTTGTAAATTTTCCCTGTGTATCCCACCCTTTAGTAGTTATCTATTTATTTTTTATTTATTTTATGTACAATATGTTGCTGAAACCTAACTGTATTGCATTTGTAGATTGAAAGCAATTTAATGTTATGCATCTTTATGTCCTAATTATATTAGTGGATTGGCACTCTGTACTGGGACAATAAAGTCGACAGGTCATGATGCCGCTGATATCATGTGTGTGAAAGTAGATAAATATTAGCTGTAGCCTCTGTCCTGTACTCACGCTACTGGTGCTGCATGTTTCCTGGACGAAGTTAGCAGTTTAAATAAATTTGCTTCGAGTTTGTTGCTGCTCTAAGTAAGGATGCATTGTCAATTCAATTTACTGCAAAAATGTCTTAATTCATTGGCACTTCCAACATTAAATAAAATAGTATCATAGTACTTAATTTGCACTCGATTGGTAAAAACAAAATGTTTGAATACAAAGAAAGGATTCTCAGACATTTTGAAAGAAATGCTGATACCAACATGAAAAAAGCAGGAAAAAGAAGGACAAGCTGCTTCAAACCCCCATTTTCCCAGTCTACACTCTTTCCACACAAAGTGAATTTGAGCATCAAATATTGAGCACCTTTCTTAAGATGTTCTCCTCGATATTTTTGCCACCATTAGAATTACCGAAGTGGCAAAGGTCAAAACACATTAAAAACCATGCACGTGTTTAAACTGTCACAGAAGCCTTTCAGTGAGATCTTTTTTTTTTCTTTTGAGAAAATGCACCTTCCACGTGTCATGAATGTAAAAAGGATTACAACCTCCTGGGACAGAAAATCTTTGTCTCTCACTCAGCTATCAGGGAATCATTTATTCTGAGTGAAAAATGGACCCTCAACTAAGTGTTGAAGACTCATGAGTTATTTAGGAAAGGATCCATTGATTATTGATTGCAGGTACTTTCACCTGCATATAACCAATACCTCAGTCCTTTTAGGGCAGATTTCAGTTGCTATAACTTTTAAGAGGTTTTCTTTTTTGTTAGTGAGCAACTTTCTTTGTGAGCTGTAAATACAAAACACTGCACATTGAATTGCTTAATGCTAATAATTGTGACTTTATTAATATTTTTGAAACTAGATTGGGTACTTGGCTACATGGTCCTATTTTGGTCTCATGGCCTCATACCACCAGTGTTCCTTTTTCTTTTCCTTGCTCTGTATTTCTCTCGTCTCCTCACGCTCTCCATCTCGTTTTCTCTCCCGCCTGGAGGCATGGCCTCCAGTCTGTGCTGCTGGGGCACCTGCTGCATATCACCTCTTCAAATGCCAGCATACTTAAGGACAGAGTGATCCACTCTACCTTTTCCAGATTGTCCAGCTTCATGTGTGGTAGCATTATGCTGTTCTTGCTTCATGATGTGTTACTCCACATGTGTGTACCAGTCAATCTTGTCCTCTTTCTTTGCTCTTGGTTAGCTGGAGGCTCTCAGCTCTCTGTAATTCATCAGTTGTGAACAGCCTTCTATGTAAAACCCTCTTTCCTGAACACTTACGCTCCTGCCTGCTCTCCTTCACTTGCTTGTTAAGTGGGTCTGCTGGTCTTCACTGCTTGTGATAGACTGGTGACCTGTCCAGGCTGTACCTTATCTTTCACCCTTTGACAGCTAGGATAGACTAACCGTGTTTCAATCAGCTTATCTCAGACAATCTGGCAACTTGTGTGAAATTAGACAACACACAAAACTTACTAATTTGTGTATTCCAAATATTCCAAGGAAAGTTTGAGGTCACACACAAACCTGGAAAAAAATGGAAGTGTAAGTCACCAGATTAGCCTGTAGTATAACTGTTAAATGTTAACATTGACATCTTAGCACGCTTACTCTCTGTTGAATTCATGATGGTGGCAAAAAAGTCAGAGCATCATCAAAATTTGAAATAATCAGTTGGTATTTGCTGAAATACTCTTCTAAAGCATACAATTCAGCCTCATGGTAGCAGCCACTGAAAAACTGAGAGGTCATCAAAGGCTTCCCAGTGGATGTACACCTAGTCAGTGTGGTTAAACAACACAAAATGTTTTTCACCATGCTGTAAAGGAAGTGCAATTGCATCAAGGCAAATCGAAAGGCTTGGACAGCAAGTAAACAGAAACTGTGAGAAATGGGGGATGTGCTTAAAGTGCCAGCTGGAGGAAGAGAGAGGAATGGTTCCCTCCTGCCATGTAGGTTCCAATACCTGTCCTGAGCCAGATTAATTGATTCAGGACAGGTTAAAGTGCAGCCACTGAGAGACAAAGGGAACGAGAGAGTGCAAGAAAAAGAGCTATCAAAGGACAGTTACAGTCGCTCTGCTCTTTTACAGCTTATCCTGAAAGTGTGGTAAACTGATCCTGTTATGTCCATAGTTAAACTGTGTAAATTTAAAGATGTGAAATGTGCCTGCCAATAAATCCTCTTATAAAGCCACTCAGGTGAATCTGTGGTACATTTATTGACTGTGAATAGTTTAACCACAATGCATTGCACACTAACTTCAAGGACAACTCAACCTTGATTATGGAGCAAAGTACTTGTAGTCTATAGCCGTGGGGGTTTCTACAGATCAGGATTCGTTTGAAGGTTCTATACAGAATGAAGCTACTGAATGAGTGCTGGCTTTTATGTCTTCTTGTGCCATAAATGCATTGCAGGTATAGTCCTGATCAAAAGTTTAGGACCACCTGAAAAATGGCAAAAAATCATATTTTGCATGGTTGGATATTAACAAGGTTCCAAGTAGAGCTTCAACATGTAACAAGAAGAAATGGGATTGAGACAAAACATTTTTTGAGCATGCAATTTATTGAAAACAACACTTAAACTGAAACAGGCTGTTTTACAGCTGATCAAAAGTTTGGGACCACACCTCCAAAAAAAACCCATAAACCTCCCTAAAACAGAAATCAAAGTTCCAAACATGAACTCAGTAATGAGTAGCTCCACCGTTATTGTTGATCACTTCAAAGATTCATTGCAGCATGCCTGATGCAAGCATCTCCATGAAGTGAGTGGGAATAATTCTCCAAGTGGTATTTACTGTCTGGAACTGTTGTCCATTTTTGTAAACTTCCCTTGCCATCTGTCCCCAAAGGTTCTCAACTGGATTTAGATCAGGAGAACATGTAGGATGGTCCAAAAGAGTGATGTTATTCTCCTGGAATAAGTCCCTTGTCCTGCGGGCATTGTGTACTGTAACGTTGTTCTGTTCAAAAACCTGCACCCCTGGGTCCCAGCAGCGATGGTTCGCTGTGAGAGACCCTGTTTATGCAGTTCAACAACCCAACTTTCTGATGCCTTTGCCATCAGAAAGTCATTACAGTGTGACTACCTCACAGAAAATGACAGCGGAGCCACATTTTGCACAGATTTGGCCTTTTAAAAGCTTGTGCTGTAAAACAGTCTGTTTCAGCTTAAGCGTTGTTTTCAACATTTTCAAGTGGTCTTAGGCTTTTGATTGGGAGTGTACAGTTGATTTCTCTAAAAATTCTACTTCTGTGTTATACATTTACTCTATTTCATAGTTACACAAGTTATGAGTTTGCAGAATGCCTCTACTGCAAATAATATCAGATTTCAACAGCAAACCAGAATGCATCTCCCCACATAATCTACTTATCACAGCAGAAAAATTACTATGATTATTCACAGGAGATAATATTTGGGTATTTGTCTGCTCTGATGGTGCTACCAAGGACATTACCTTAGAAAAATCACCTTTTTCAACGCTGGAAGCATTTAAGCTAATAAACTTTTGGCCGCATCAATCGGTCTGGATATGTCAACAATTAATCAACTTACCTTTGTTTTTTTGCTGCATGTGTAAACCGTGGAGAGCATCTCTCTGCTGATTTGAAGATACACGTATACATCCTGGTGCTTTGTACTATGAAGTCAAAGAAAATGACTTTCTGCTTTTGTTTAAAGGACAGCTCTGGTCTGTTTTTGATCAGTTTAGCGATGACTTGAGATTTAGTGATGTGTTTACAGCTTAGGTTAAAATATCACTGCCTGTTGTTCAGCTTGACTTTATTAAAAGTTGTGGAGTAGAAGAATGTGAAAAAAAAACGTGATGCTGGCACAAAGCATACCAAAAATCAAATACATCACCTTTTAAATTGCACACTCTGTCATGATGAAGATAAATGTGGTGTATAGGCATTTTATTTTAATATACTGTATGAGAAAATAATTTTGGCTCTCGTCTACAAAGTGACACTTAGAGTGTTACAGAGCCACATAAATGGCTGCTGAGATTTTCTTTGAAAAACTTAAAGCACCACAGAACACCATTTGTAGTTACATACAGAGTGTTTAGTGAGCTACACGTGATCAATCAATCGTTTAAAAAAAGTCCATTGGACACATGGATGTGGACCTTGCTGGGTGGGAGCTGGGTTGGAACCAGATGATTGGTACACAGTGCATGAAATTTCAGTACAATTTAGTATAATTTAAGCAATTTTTGAATCTTTTCTGCAGACTGATTGTTCTCAACAGTTTGTTCAGATGGATTATCAATTGAATCAGTCACTTTACTTTTCCCATGACGTATGCCTTTCATGCCACCGCATGCACACTTGGTGAAAAGCACTGTATGATTCCTGTGGCAATACTGAACTATTCACAGAGCGATGCCCGCTGCAAAATTACACTTCAAGTATAATGAATCCACCAGTAATATCCACTCTCCAAATATAAAAATAGGTCATTTTACTATTTTGATTTTAATGCAAGGTGTGTGTGGCTGTGTGTGGGTTCAAGTTTGTATTACTGAATGCAACTTCAATCACTTAAGCATCTGCATTTGCTATTACCAGATGCCATTTGTTATAATTATTTAATATCAACCTTCATACAATACAGAAATTATGAAAAAAAACAAAACTAAAGATATAACACAAACCCAGGAAGAAAGTTATCTTCTTTTGCTTATGATTCATGCAGCCTGATGTCACACCACTGCAGGTGCAGGCAGTGAAATTCCATTTTACATACATTACATGTTTAATGTTGCCAAAGTGTTGGCATTAATATCAATTTCATTAGATTTTACTGGGCTTATGTGGCACACAGTAAGTAGCACAAAATCCATTTACTCAAACCACTAGGCTCACAGCAGGATACTTGTCATCTAGTGTCTATAGCACTAATTTAAACCTGAGCTGGAAGAGTTGCCTTCTCTGTCCACTTAGACAGAAATAACTTCAGTCTTTGGCCAATGGGAATTATAAATTCACATCAGCAGTTAGATAACAAAGAGAGGAAGCTTCTACTCTGTTAGCTAGCTGTGATCCTTTTCATTCCACTATATGCAGGTAGGTGTTTTATTGTATAACCAGCCTGTGGAAAGCCCATGTGAAAACCTATATGATATGTAAAAGTTGTTCCAAGGGTTTGCAGTATCTGATATTACAATATCACACCGTATTTTACAAAATTACAACAAGTGAGGTCGTTAACACCAGTAATTTACCTATGCATATTTTATTATTTTTGTTCTGTGCGTTACTATAGAAACCCCTTTATGTAACACTAGTAGATCTTTCAGGAGAAAACAAAAGGACTCATCCCAAACAAAGAGACAGACACACTTGCATGTAAGACATTTACCTCAGGAGATTTGACAAGATCCTAACAAAATTAGGTCTGTATTTCCTCTGCCCTTTTACTACAAATCAAATTTATGTGACAGCAGTGAGCAAGTTGTGATTTTTAATTAAGCTGCAGACAGAAATATAATTGGTATTTCCTTGCATTGCAAGCAGGCAAGCCTGAGCCATCCAAAATGAGCAGGTAAATGAAGACTGAGTTAACTTCTCAGTTTCTGCTAATCAAATCTTTCAATACAGAGAAGAAATAGAAGGTATCTATCTATCTTCAGCTTTTCTTGAGGTCACTGAGTAATGTGTGAGTTGTTTCCTGGGGTCAAAGTTGAACAGCTGTTTCTTCACATCCAAGTTAAGATACCCTACAACTACAAACTTAGAACTGACTTTGGATGCCTTAATTCATTCCTTTCATATCATGCCCACAGTACAGCATACCTCTGACCAAAGCAAACCATATCCTGTCAGTGAGCAAACAGACTTTTTGTCCAATTTAGTGTTCAGTTCAGATAAAATAATTACAGTGGGTGATTTTAGCATTCATGTAGATGTGAAAATAACAGCCCCAACACTCCATTTAATTTATTATTAGACTCCATTGGCTTCTGTGAAAATGTAAATGAGCCTGCTTACCATTTTAATCACAGTCTCGATCTTGTCCTGACATATGGCATAGAAACATTTAGTAGCATTTTCTAAAAATCCTTGTTTGTCTGACCACCATTTCTTAATAAAATTTACATTAATGGACAAGATGTCTTTCTGAAAGTGATGTAAGGAAAATTTAAGAAGTGCTTCATTCTTTACTATTTTCTTCAGTGCTGTGTGCCAACACCTAAACCTTACCCCCACAGTTGATTAAAATAAAAATGAACAAATAAATAAATGGGCTGGTTCTCATATAGTAATTTTCTACTTTACTTGAACACCCAAAGCACTACAACATGCTTCATTCACACCAGAGCTTTTCTAAGGTAACATTCACGCTCCATTGGATCCACTGAAGAGCAACTTGGGGTTGACTATCTTGCCCAAGGATAATTTGGCATGCAGACAGGAGCAGCCATGGATGACTCCACCAACCTCCCAATTAGTGGCTGACCCACTCTACTTCCTGAGCTACAGCCACAGCGAGTCATATCAGAGATTTGGCTCCTTGGTAAAAGTCACAAAGGTCATAACGAATAACACAATAGCTAATGCAGCTAATTATTTTAATTTTTAAAAAAGGAAGAACATTGTGAAAATTTAAAAATTAACTTCTGATAATGTGAGGCATTAGTTGCACTAAGATCACTGCATGCCAGTGAAGTTAGTGCTCACTCTGAAACAGATTGAAGAGCTGATTGGCTACAATCACAGTTGATCAATTGTTCCACCTCTGCCTCCAGTCATCAAACCCACAGCCTCTCATCCAGCGTCCACACTGCTTCATCTCCTCAGCTGTCCTGTTCAGGCCTGAAACCCATCTGGATGTCATTGTTTATTTGCTCAGATTAGTTCTCCACACTCTGGACTCTATTCAGGTCAGCTGCTCAGAAGAACCAGCAACAGATCCAGTGATAAAGTCTTACAAAATGTAAGCGGTTTGCAGCAATGTGATCAGAGAGCATAATGAACTGTGATGATGCAGCTTTGTACATTACAGGGTTAAATATTAGAACTGGCATTCTTATCCTTGATCACTGATATTTTTTAACTAATTAACCCTTTCATGCATGAATTATGACAACCTCAATCTGGATTTTTTTTTTTATTCCTCTTTAGACATGAAAACATTTTTTTGAACTTTGTTTTTTTAAAGATATACTTTTCAAAGAGTTTTTTTTTACATGTCCACTTAGGTGGACACTGGCTGACCAGTGGGTGGCAGGGTATGGAGTGACACATCAGTGTCCAATGTTCAACACTGACACAAATACAAGAAAACAGTCTTTGAATAGCTGTCCACTGTAGTCACCAGGGTTTATATATCAACCCTTTCACTATGCGAGAAAGGGTTATATATATATTTGTATTTGTTTTTTAAGCTGTAGGGGTTTAAGGCTCATTTTTACAACAACATATTTTGGGGTTGTTTAATCTTCAGCAGTGCATCATATTATACTGTTCCAGGGTTTTCTTTCTTTCTTTCTTCTTTCTTTCTTTTAAAATAAATCATCCATAAGAGTTTAAAAAGTAAGATCCCTTTTTCTACAGCTGTCTCAGATGACAATGATAAAATATAAATACATTATTTAAAGTGACAGTGGAAATAAATTATGACTAAATTAAACTTTCAATTAAATATTTTGTTAACCTCACAAAAATATGAATGCCTGTTTGCTGCTATCACTGAATACTGATTACAGTGACCCTGAAACCATTGAGGTGATGGATCAAAGCTAACTTACATCAACTAATTAGCACACAGGTGAATTATTTTTCCATACTTTATAAATGGTAGAATTATTGGCCACTCCAGATTAAATACATTTTTATCCTTATATCCTGATAAATGTGTAACGGGATAGATTTTTAAAAAAGATGTAAAAACGATATAAAACATAGGTGAAGCTCAGACAGGTGCTGTATAACAACCATCCCTGCAGAAGTCCTGGTTGTTCACATATATCTTTGGGGGTTGTTCTGCTAACTTTAATGAACCAATGAAAAATTGTCAGGTGCATGCTGTGTGCTTTTCCTTCAAAAGAAAAACATCCTGAATTGTCCATAGGTGTGAATTGTCTGTCTCTCTATGTTAGCCCTGTGAAAGTCTAACAGCATGTCTGGGGCATACCTTTCCTCTTGTTCTGTGGCACCTGGGATAGGCTCCAGCCAAGCACAACCCTGAATTGGATAAGCAGAAGAAAATGGAGGGTTGGGTGTTTTAACACCAAGTCGTCCGTTGTTGTCTTGCCTCCCTAAATGTAATAGAGGTCAGGTGATAGCCATAAAATTAGGTGCTCAGCAATTTGAGAGAAAGCTCCTGGTCCTTAGCAATAAGAGAAGCTTAATGAGGTGAAGAAGTAAGGATGAAGCCTTTTAGCCAGCAGGGCAGAAATTTCATACACTGAAAGCCTGACATTACTTCTGCTGACTTGAAAGCAGGGAGGCAAGGAAAGTACCGGGTTTGACAGGCACAGCTCCCTGAAACAATCACAAAAAATGGTCTCTGCCTTGGGATTCTCAAGTTGGAAATAGCAGAAATAGTTGCGCAGTAGGGTATTTAGCTCTTAGGCACAATCCAGACCAAACGGTACAGCCCAGGCCTCAATGTTCAGCACATTAGAGTAGACTGCAGAAAATTACTGGGGGAAATGTCAGGGGAACTTTCAGCTGCTCCACTGGATGGATGGGGTGATGGATAGATGGGTATCCTTTATTCATTTTCACCCGAATAAGCAAACTTTTTTTGTTGCCATAACTTGGGTAAAGACACACAATGTAATCAAAAGAATTAAAAGAAAGTAAGTTCAAATATCACACATGCACAGTGAATAGAGCCGCTGTGTATATCTACAAAGTAATAAAAGCTGTGTCCTTAAACCTCAACGCGATGGTCTACACAGAGATTAACAAACAAAGGAAAGTTACCTACAAGCTGAAATCAGAGCTCTCTTGGGCATCACAGGCAATGTTCCTACTGAGGGAAGTTTAATCTCAGCATTTGACTACTTTTCTATTAAATTTACAAAGCCACTTAATAAGTTTCATGTTATCCCAAGATGGTTCCACAAGTCTGTACCATTTGTGTACAGTATATGCACCAAATAAATAGATATATTACATGTACAGTGTACGATCAAAAGTTTTATTGGGCAGCTAAACAAATAAACAGCTGCTAGTCTTGGAGCCTGGCTGATGGATTCGCTCCCATTCTGTCTGTTATTGGGTAATGGCTGCTGCTACCTCAAAAATATTTGATATGGCAGGATTTGGAGCAGACAACCCACAGAAAATTAACAAAATCACTTTTTTATGGAGTGTACCAAAGCTGCTCATAAATACTGTAGTAATATACAGCATACTGCTGGGCATGGGTAGTATTTTTTAATGCAGATATACATACACATAATCTCATAATTCCTATTGTAAATATAAAATATATATTTTTTAATGGTCCAGTATATGCTGAAAATCATAATGTGACATATGCAGCTGGTAATTTTTGATAACAGTCCTGTGATTGTGCTGCTATTGTCTGAAGTTTAGCCTAAATTGAACCTTGCCTGACAGAGGATTTGCTGGCCGTCTAAGAGAACCCTTCTGCTGCTAATGCAAACCTTTTTGTATTGTGATATTCTGTTTGATCTTCCCAGAAGTGCTGAAACCTTGGCTGATGCACCTGCCTCTCGACAACTCATCACTCCTTCACTTACTAAAGTCTTGGTTCTACATCCACTTATCGGTGGACTGTTGTAGCTTCTTTAGTGGTAAATAGCGTTGTCTTCGGGGGGTTTTTTCACTGCCGTTTTTTCCCTTTAAATGTACTATTCTGTCTTGTTTTCTATCTTTGAACATCTGGAATTATTTGTAAGTCATGCTCACATTCACCTGCATGCCCACTTACCGCTAGTCACCTAAATCGAAACTGCTGTCAACATATTGTTGTTTTTTTAATTGTTCATGACACATCAGAGCAACTTTGATTTTAGATTTTCATTTAGGCAAAGAGAAAAATCACTTTAAGCAACAAATTAAAAAAATACAGAAAATAGTATTTTTATTTGAAAAATGAAAATAGTTTTTCTTTTCCCTCTGTGGGTTATACATAGAAAAACAAAGGAAAACAGGGAAAAATAAATAAAACGAGTATTCCCACAATAAGTAAACCCATAGTGTGAAAGTAAACTATCATAGTCATAGATCGATCATTGAAACACTGTTAAATCAAAACATCGTTTAACTAAATTCCTGCCAAAATCATTGGATACAAATACAGAATGTAATGTTCTTTTTTTCTCAGCACTCACACAAGCTCTGGTTTATGCTCCGGTCATCTCTCGATTGGATTACTATAATGTGATTGTCTCTCCTTTTCCCAGAAGACATCATCTCCAAATTGTACAGAACTCTACAGGAACTATCATCATCAGCAACAAGTCCCACAAAAATATTACACCTGTCCTTCTCCCGCTTTACTGGCTCCTCATTCTCCAGTATGTCCAATACAAGATTCTGCTCATTTCTAAAGCCCTCCGTGACTTGGCCTACACCATATCTCTCAGATCTCCTCCTCCTCCATTTTTGGAACTCACTACTGCCTCACACCAGCCAACTAGACTCTATTAAAGTTTAAATCACAGTTCAGAACTCACTTATTTGCATCAGCATATCAAGTATAACCCACATTTATAAATTACTTCTTTTAAGCTATTTTTTTCTTTGTAAGGGAACTTTGAAAGGTGCAATAAATAAATTAATAAATAAGAAGAAGAACAATCCATGTGCATATTTTTTGAATAAGTGTCTGTTGAGGCCCACTGTAAAATATAGCTTACTTTGGACACAGAGGCGTTGGACAGGTTTTACTGAACACGATTTGCAGGTAGCTTTTCAGGACCCCAGGGAGCACAAGTGTGCAGATGGTGACTGGGCATGATGGCTGTCAGATTTAAATCATCCTTTTTTCTGTTTATGTACACACTCATCAAACTTTAGTATCACAACTTAGATAAACAGGACTGCCTATGTTAAAACTGACTTTTTAAAAACCTTGTCTCTTTTACAGAGAATCCCTTAATAAAATTATTAAAGTCTCGCCGTTTGGAAATGCATTATTTGCCTTAGCTGAGTTTCTTTTCTTGCCACACTGTTGAAGTAGAAGGATAAAGAAATTTTGTGAAAATCTGGTACTTGACCTGTGGCCATAGTGCAATTTAAATATTTGAAGAAATTGGTTAATTTGATATCACTTTGAGTATAAGAGTCTCTCACTTCTCTAAACTAGTGAAAAAAGGAGCTGAGCAAAGTTCAGTGACTGTCTGACTGCATGCAGACATGCAAGAGTATAGCCTTTTATTCATGATTAATGACTTAGTCTACTTTTCTGGGGCCTTCAATATTACCATAAATCAGTAGAACTGCTGTGCTGCAGAGACATAAGAGAAAGAACATAAAACGCAGTTTAATGGACTGTAATTGCACTCTAGGCCATTCCTTTCATATATGAATAAAAGCCTAAGTAGTGTCAAAGCTAACAATTTTACACTTTTAATGATTGTCTTGAGGAATCACAATTTTTTAATACTACTAAATACTTTTTGAATTTTTTAATAAACAATAAAGCCTTTCCAAACCCCCTTTACAATTCCACAGTAAGTCGATGAAGCGTTTTTTTACAATGGTAGATGAAACTTCCCAATCCTAACTCTAAATGTTTGCAAACATTATTAACACATACTGTATTTTTATTTATTTTATGGGTGCCAATGTTGTGTTAGGATGCCACATTTTAGCAGTTTAAACATTTGATGTATTTTTGATTTAAAACATGGGAGTTGTATCTGTGTTTGCTACAGTTTTACTCATATTTTCTTCTAAATGTTAGTTTTATGGTAGCAGAACAGATTGAACAGTTCTACGTGTTTTTTAATATATAACTAAATGTAAAATTCTATTAAAATGCATTAGTTGTTTTAAATTTAATATTTAAAATAGCTAATAAAACTAATTTTTAAACAACACATTTTGTTGATAGTTTATTTTTGAAAACTGTACCAGTGCATTGCCTTTGCTTTGTTAAACCTGTGTGTGCGTCCCTACTTCTTTTATTCCCACGAAGACACTGGAGGGGTTGTGTTTTTGAAGAATGGGCCAATATCCGTTTACACGGTTTTAAATCAGAATCATAGTGGTCCTAATATTCCATTTTTTCCAGAGGCTACTGTGGAGATAATGCTTTATTTTAGGTTCAATCTCAGGTTCAAATGTGTATCTAGAGCTTGACCACTCTGAGTCCAGTCTTTCTCTGTTGCCAAAAGAATTCAAAAGAACAGAATTTAATACCATCTATGTTGCTGGTTACAAGCAGGTTATGGAGGCATAATGAATGATGACAGCGTAGGAAATATTGCAAGTAACATTTTAGATAGATTCCATCAACTTTTTATGCAGAGTCTTGGAATAAGACTCTCAGGACACTATTTGGCCTGTTAAATATTTAAAGAAATATATTTACTGGTTTTCAATGACGAGAAGACATTAACACTCCTGTAATAGAAAACTGCAGTTAGACGGTGAGAAACAAGTAACCTGGGTGTGCAAAGATTCATCTGAGTGCACAGCTAACACGTAAACTTCTTTTTTTTGCTTTTATACTTACAAAACGGCAAAACATTTAAAAATATAATGATGTTGAGCTTTATGGGGTCTCCTCCACAATTTCAGAGCTTCAATAGTATATCAAGTGTGATGTTTTTAGACTGTACAATAGCAATTGGATGCTTCAACTCTGACCATGACCATGACGAGTGGGAGGGTCTGCAGTGACAGCCAATCACTGCCCTCTTGTGGCTTTTGGTTTGACTCCTCCTGCCTATCTGGCTATTCCCAGAACATTGAGAATCCTCCACACAGACTGTGCTGGAAAACCCTTTCAGAGAACCTCATTTGGGAACAGTCAGGTTTGCTGATGGATCAGATCTACTTGGTGACTGTCTTCTCTGGGGCCTCATGACATCATCTTCTCTAAAAAACGAACAAAAGGAAAAAGTCAGTTTCGTGCTCAGATCCAACCAGGTTATCTGTCTGCAGGAAACCATTGTTAATGTTCTAGGGTGAACTGGGTAAATGGAATCAGTCTCCTGTGATTTTGATCCATTTTTTAAGAAATGACAAAGAATTTTGAGCTTTCTCCATGCAATGCTGAGCTTCCTCCCAGTCAGAAGCACATCATTGCTCTTGTTGTCACACTCAGGCAGGAGTATGGTGTGGCTACACTGTTTCATCATCCAAAAACAATCTCTGGGGTATATTAATGATCCACTTCTTGTCTGATGTTTTCAGCTGGAAGGTGAAAAATGACTACAAACTGCGTGACATGTTGCAGTACGTATTATTTGTAGCCTAGCCTCCCAGGCACCTTTTTATGCACACATCCTGTAAACAGAAAAATATGAATTTCATGCCACTTCTATTCGTGTTTTTTGGTGGATTTTTAGGAGTCAAAAATGTGCACTAAGGAGGAATTGACAGTTTAATATAAGTTGTTTTTTGTCATTTTTGATTAATGTGCAGACTTGAAATTTGATGTCAGCGACTTTGCGATGGGTGAAGTAACTGTTGTTAACATTGCTTTCTGAAAGAAGGGCCTCTGTGTTGTCCGGACATGCCCGTGTCAGGTATTAGATTAGCCTCTTCGCCTAGACCTTTAGACAAGAGTGTGTTTGTTCGTGTTCTAATTCTGTTATCTCCCTTTCTTTCTCTCCTCTAATCTGGACACCTAACAGCCACGCAAGTAAGCAGTTCTGACAAGGCTTGTGCACAAATTGAATTTTTCTTTCCCTATCCCTTTCGATTTATAATTCCCTCTCTCGCCCTACAATCAAACTCAATTTCTGACCCCTTAGACAAAAGGCTCAGATAAAGCAATTAGTTTGTTCTGTGTGAGCTCCTGGCTCAGCTGACCTGACAAGGAGTTCGAAGCACTAAAAGCAGTACAAACAAGTGATGACGGTCACTGGCAGACAAATTCAGCTCTACAGAGACGAACTCAGAGTCAGCTGCAACAAAGAGATTCAGCCTCTGCAAAGGAAGGTGAGCACGAAACTGAAATAACTACAAAAAAAAGTGTCCAGAGTCCAGACAGCTCCTCCAGTACGTCTCGCCTGTATGCCTTTGATCACTGCAATTTCTACCTTTGACATCTCCTCGACTTTTTTTTTCTTCTTTGACTACCTTTAACGGGGTATTCTTTTATTTTACTGCACTCTCAGACTATCAGGTGACAATCTTTCTTTTAGTGCTAAAAGGCAGTTCTATATAAGGGCAGTATTTTAAGATGAAATGCACAAGGCTGCGAGATGTCTGTGTTTCTGTGTTTGGATTCTCTTTCAACTGAGACACTCGAGTACTATGAGGGATGCACATGCTGTATAATCATCTGAGAACAGAGTTTGAAAAGAAATTTTACTTTTGAAGAGTTTCAGGGCAGCCAGTTCTTATAGATAGATACTTTGATGCACATTATAATCCAGGAGGCTTGTTTCCCTTTTCATTGTTTTGTAAAAATTGGAATCCTTCTTTGATGCTGAATTTTTCCCTTTGTCTTCCAGCTTTGCTGTTTTCATTTGCTTTGAAATTTTGTTTGTCCCTTCTTTCAAAGTAATACTAAATGAGCAACAGCTCTTATATAGAGCAAGTAGGAAGTGAAGGTACAGGCTATTTGCACTTTGGACACTTTCTAAAGTCACCCTGACCATATCTCCTGTGTCAAAATTCAATTTAGCCATTGCAGGAGAAGACTGAAAACCGTAAAGGAGGATTTAGGGTGAAATTCATGGCATGGGGGATTCGTTAAGAAATATAGTTATCTTGCAGTCTGGCAGGGGAGATATGGATGTGGCAGAACTGATGAGGTTCTCAGTCATTATCTTCTAGGTGATAGCATGGTATATTGCATGCAATTTTTTTCAGAACTCTTATCACTATAATTTCCTTAAGGGAGTGCTTTTTTCCCATCCATTCTGTAGTTTTAAGCTGATATTTCTAATCATCCCTGCTATGAGATGATAGTAGAAGGGCTGTTACTTAATCTTTAGCAGTGAGATTGCAATCTACACCCAAGATAAATGTGAAATATTTAAAGTGTATTTGTTTAGGCGCTTGCCGATGTTGTGCACAGCATCCGTGCCGATCCGGTCAATAAGAAACATCCATGCAGGAATTGAAAGTTGAAGCACAGAATGCAAATCCTGCTGGTTCAGTGCTGTCTGCCCTGGCACAAGTGAGAGTAAAAAGCATGGGCATTGGGGTACGCTGTTTCTTCTGCCAGAAATTAATGTCTTGAACTGAGAGATATTATGGATAAACCAAGGCACTCTGCAATGACCCCATTTGCACAGATCCAAGAGCAACCGCTAATAATTCACTGACCCTGGAGAGAGTACATTTTTGTGTCTAATTGTGTAATTAAATTCATCGTTCTTCTCTGTCTTTTCACAATCAAAAGCTCCGTGCCTGCCACAGAAAAGGCTATCCACACTGTATTAAGTGTTTGTGTTGCTGTGTAGCCCGGCAGTCTGTACACTTTGAGTCCCCAGAGATGCAAGCTCATACTGAATGGTGCCTGCTCAGTGGGGAGCTGGGTAGTGTACGATAGCCAAATCCCAAGAGTTGGAATATCAGGCCTGCAGCAAGCAGCACTTTGTTCACACATTGCATTTAACAGTTTGACAAGTTATTATTTTTAATGTTGCTAATCAATGCTTTTAAAACTTAGAAAGTACTCCTTCTAAAGTCATTTTCTTTCTTTTTAGACTTTAACAAATGAAAGTGCTCTTAGCATTAATGCCTGAGAGGGCTACTCTCTGCTAATTAACTGTTGGTTAATAAGTTGAAACATGAAAGCGTTGAAGTGCAATTTCAAATTTAGCATCATGAAAATAAAACTCATAAAACGATAACAAACGTTTCTTTAGTAATTGCCAAATGTGTGTTTTAATATTGCCATTAATGGTGATACAGAATAAAGTTTTTTTGGGTTTTTTTTTACGTTCTTATGTTCCCACTATTGATTGTTTACTAGCATGTTTTTACGAGGTGAGATAAACTATACAAAAGCTGTTGGCTTTCACTCAAAACAGTGGTGTGAACATCTGTGAAAAGGAAAAGCACTGTGCAGTTATTTAAGTGCTGAATGATGGCATGAGTACTTTAAGCATTTTGGTTAGTTAGACCAGGAAGGACAATACAGTAGTAAGGTTTTGCCAACCTGAAGCCAGAAAGGAAAGCCAGTAAAATGCCACGTGTCTAAGTGAACAGATTTACCACCATTTAGCTCTATCCAGACATAAAAGAATCTATGGAATTATTATTGAGACTTTATACCTGTTGATCTCTACTCTGGAACATAATTTAAGAAGAGAATCACCTTCATCGTGCAGAAACACTGAAGTCATGGTACTAGATTTTTGCCCCAGCATTTTGAGTTTATTTTGGATTCAATATTATTTCTCTCCAAGTTCAGTTTTATACAGTTTAGTCTTCAGTTTAGTTATTTTACACCTCTGAGTTTATTTGTATTTCTGATTCATGTTTTCTTGTCTCTGTCGCTTCCCTGTCATGTCCTCTGCATGTGTTTCTCCAGTCATGTTTCTGTTTATTCCCTCTATGTCTCATGTTTGTTTTCCTTTTACTGTCACCCTCTGTGTCCCTTCATATCCCTCGCTCTCTCGCCTTCCGTGTCTTAGTTGTGTCTCTGTTTTTTTTCCCCTTATCTTTTCCTACGTTCCCTCCTTGTGTTTCTTCCCTTTTCCTCCTCAGTCCATCTGTTTTCCATGTCCGTTTCTTCCTCCCGGCCCCTGTGTCAAGCCCATGTGTCTTAGTGTGTTTCCTGTTTAATTTGACAGTCTCTCATCCTGTGTTCAGTGTGCTTCCCCTGTATCATTATGTCTATTTGCCCCAGCTGTTTTCCCACGTGTTTCCACTTCGCTCGTCAGCTTTCAGTGTATATGTAGTCTCTGTCTTCCTTTTGTCCATTGTTGGATTATCTGCTTTTGGGTCCTGTCCAGTAGTTCAAAGCCTGTTACCTGAATAGAAAAGAATTGTGCTTTGTAATACAGGCCTCTCGTCACTTGAAATGAAAGATGCCTATTTTATGCCTTTGTCTGTCCATTCATCCAGTTTGGCAGAAACTCTAAAGGAACAGTCGAAAAGAAACATTTTTGGCCATAACTCAAGAATTCATGAAAATAAAAAATAAAGGAGGAAGAAACAAGGCTGATACTGAACTGGTTACAAAATCTTTGGCACCTTCTAATGAATTTCCTTCCAAATCTTAACATATGTAATATGTTTACTGATGCTTGAATCGCTGGGGAAAGCATACAATTGCAAGATGGCAATTCTAGTTGCAGTCAGTCTCATTTATGTGTTCTCTACTTTGGATGGTTAAAAAGTGTTCTGTGTCTGTTTACTCTGTTTAAAACTTAAAAATTACTTTTTTGTATGCTGTACATATATCAGGCTTATTTTAAAGGAGGTCTGTGTTCTGAACAAACTCAAAAGGTAAAAAAATAAATCGATATTACATGTAGACCAATGAGGATTATCACATTTCAGACTCATTGTAAACCATATTTATTCAAATTCTGACAAGGAGATCAATGAAGCAGTCGTGGTCATCCTTGAAACAAGCAAACATTTTAAATAATTATTGTAAGCTTTTTTGAAAACCTGCTATGAACCATGAAGACGCAACATTCTGTATGACCTTGTTCTCAGCGTCTTTTTAGTGGAAATGAAGCGCGCATTAGCAAGAACTACATTCATGGCAAACACTGTCCAAGGTGAAATAAACATGACCAGTTAACAATGGCTCCATTCTACCTTATTTTCTATTTTGTACTGTGACTTTACTTCCAAAGTTCTGTCAAATTTATATCTTTAACATTCTCATTGGTTTACAAAGGTCTGAAGGGATGTCTGAATATTAAAATTTCCAGAATACCTCTACCCAACTCCAGACAGGCAGGCGGTTTAATCAGCCACAGTGATGAAAAACACTTGCTGGACCTTTGAAATGTGAATGTGTTTGAGATATCTCAGATAAACTTGTAGGAAAAGGAAATTTCAAGTTAGCCTCTTATTTATAGTTTTATTTCATATTCAATTGTTTCACTTGGAAAATGTGAAAATGCTTCATATTTCCTTTTCTTCTTCCTGACTATATAATCTATATTTATTCAGCTCACTTCCTGAATTAAAATAGCCACTAAAATATTGTTGTTGTGCCCACTTTTCTATAAAACCATACATAAAATACTGAAGGTAGAATAAATAACATACATTTAAAAATCACAAAAGTCAATAAAATAAACAGCTGCACATTATTTCATATTAAAATAGTCTTTTCTCAGTCATCTGATAGAATACAATTCTCAGATGGCTGAATGATTCGCACACTTACTTTGGTCCCTGGCTATAGTGCTCCCTCTCTAAAATCCTATGAAGCATGCCAAATCCATGTCCCCTTGCATTGAAGCCTGGCACTGATGGAGTGCACGGCTGCCAGGCTCTTCACCCAGAGCTGAACAAAAAGTGCTTTTAACCTGTAACTTTTCAGCCCAGGTTTCATGTCTGCCCAGATATTGCTCTTCAAGTCATTTTCAGTCCATATACCTTCATTCAAACCAGAGATGACGAGCATGTACTGTAAGTCTCCAAAGGTAAAATTCAGTAAGAGCTCTGAATGGTAAATAAAACAGAAAAGTCTCAAAGACTGGCTTACTAGTGGCACATACACTTATTTATTCCTTCAAAGTTTGCTAAAAATAGTCTTTACAAATGTTTGTTTTATTAGAATTGTTTTTGAGAATCTGATCAGAATAGAAATTTGCCTTTTATGCCAGCCCCTTGTAAAATTATCAAAATAAATAATAGTTATAATTAATTGGAAACAGGAGATTCAGACTGCTGAAGACTAAGTTTGTTGAAGGCGCCAGTGCTGTTTTGTAAGTGAACATAAAGCACTCTCAGCCTGTCTCCAACGGGATACATTCTGGTAGTTTTTACTGAAAAACTGTCACTTTTTACTCTCACTGCTATCAGATGAAAGACAAGCAGACACAGCATGGATTTTTAGCAGTCTGTGAACCACATCTAAAACAGGGCGGTCTTGTGGTGCTGGCAGTGTTTAAGAGCCATTACTTTCTCATTCAATTCATGTGCCAAGGTCATCAGCCGGGATAATGAGGTTTTAGCAACCAATGACTCAGTTCAACACAACTTGATTAGTTATGTAAGACAGGCAGACACAGGCTATTGACTGAAGGGGTTGTGTTACGCTTTTGAAATTGAAATTGGAGAAAAAAATGAAATATGTGTGTGTGTGTGTGTGTGTGTGTGTGTGTGTGTGTGTGTGTGTGTGTGTGTGTGTGTGTGTGTGTGTGTGTGTATCTAGATTTGATCCCCCTGTGTTTCTCTAAATTTCCACTGATTTCTTTCCAGGGCTTTTCTTCAGTCTAGTGGAAGTTTGAGGTCCCTATGATGGTTGGATTGATGATTCTGTTAGGGTACCTGGGTCTAGTGACCCAGTGGTTTTGATTTTGTTTGCTTATAATCTGTGACTTAGTGTTTCTATTATTTAGTTTCTGTATTTCTTGCATTCTAAGTTTCTTAGTTCTTCCTGATTTCCAGTCTTTTTCATGTCTCTGTCTCAGTGTCAGACTCGGGTTGCTGTGTTATGTTTCCTGTTTTACTTTGACGGTCTGCATCCCATGTTAATGGTTTCTGTTTTGTTCTCCCCCATCTCGTCTGTGTAATTTATTCCAGCTGTGTTTTTCCAGGCGTTTTCTCTTTGCCCTTTTCCCATCTTGTGTTTAGTGTCTGCGTTCTTTGCTGTGTGTTTTGCCTGCCAGCCTGCCCGTTTAGTTATTGGTATTCTCAGTTTAGCTAGTTTTCTGGTTTTTTTTCTGCCATCCAGCAATAAAGCTGATTTTAAGTTTCAGTTTTTATCTCCATGAGTCTGCATACTGGGTCCGCCAATCCTTGCTGTCGTGCACAGCTCATGACAGATTCAAGCAGAAAATATTTCTTGTTTATAATCTTCAGACGCAAAAGGGAAAAAAAGAAAAGAGATTCTATCTGACTTTTGACCATGTGCTTATTGTAGCCTACCTATTGTATTTATTTGAAAAGAACACTGTGTCCTTGTTCATAACAAGCTTGGCTGCCATATAAGTTTAGCTGCTGTTTTAGATAACCTGTTCATTTTAAAGTATTTTGCAACTGAATTTAAGGTTCACTAAAAAATTTACTGTGCATTGTATTAGTTACGCATGTTTAACCGATTGGCTGATTAATGGTAGCAACGCGATGTAGTCACAGTGTTAGGGAGTAACGGAATACATGTACCGGCGTAATGTATTTGAAATACAAAATATGAGTAACTATATTCCGTTACAGTTACCGTTTAAAAAGGTGGTATTCAGAATACAGTTACTTTGTTGAAATAAAGGGAATACACAGCCGTCTTTTCCTGTTTTATATGTTAGGCTGTCCCCTCTCTATTTTTGGTAATTCCACGCCCGTGGAAACCCGAACAAAACACACATTAAGAGGCTCTAATGCCTCAATCTAGTGACCCATGTCCCCTCTACTTGCGGCCCACATAATGACGTGAAGAAATATTTTTTTTAATTATTGCTCAAAACATTATTCAATATGAAGGCAATAGGCAGAGTGTTACAGAGATAGCCCTAAAGAATGTAGCCTCGTGGGTAGTGTAGCCCAGCTGTTAGTAAGCAATTAAGACTTGACTGTACACTGTGTTTTCTGTTTTTCTCCGAAACAATAAGTTCCGTTGGAGCAGCCTTTCAATGCCTCTCTCTGTCTCTTGCTAGCAAAGTTAACCCAGACAACAAAGTAAAGTTAGTTTTTGGCTACGAGCCGACACGGAAGCCGACGTATTAGCCAGAGGTCCCTTTACTACAGTTCAGAGCCGCGGACCTGTTTTATATACGTGCAGAATAGTTTTCTATACAAGATCACAAAAAGTGCAGCCTTACCTAATGTCCACCTGCTGTTACTCATTATATTAAGATTTTAAAATGTAGTTGGTATTGGTATGGCGACTATCTGTAATAGTAATAAATCACACAGAAATAGTACATGCATGTAGTTGCAAAAAGCTTGATAAAATATTAAGTAATCCAAACTGCTCTCATTGAGTAACGTAACGGAATACGTTACAAAATACATTTTGGTGCATGTATTCTGTAATCTGTAGTGGAATACATTTTAAAAGTAACCTCCCCAACACTGTGTATTCAGGCATGTAGACATGGTCAAGATGACTGGATGAAGATCAAACTACGCATCACAATTTAGAACAAAGGTGATTTAGATGACTTGGATCCTGGCATTTTTGTTGGGTCCAAATGGGCAGGTCTGAGTATTTCAGGTAATACTGATCTACTAGGATTTCTACAACCATCTCTACCATCTTTGTCACTCCTGTTAAGAACAATAAACTAATTTAAGAGTCTGCTCTGTCTTACCAAAACTGGACAATAGAAGATTGGAAAAAACATTGCCTTTGCCATTCAGATGGCCAAGTCAGAATTTTGTGTAAACACCATGAAAAGGTAGAGACCATCCTGCCTTTTATCAGTGGTTTATGTTACTGGCGTTGTAATGGTTTGGGCAATTCTTTCTAGGCATACTTTGGGGCCCTCAGTATCAAAGGAGCATAGTTTAGACCCTACATAAGTATTCATGCTGACCATCTCTTTACAACCACAGTGTACCCATCTTACTATAGGATAATGCATCACATCACTAAGCTCAAAGTCACCTTAAACTGGACTCTTGATTTCAGTTCAGTAGAGTTCCTTTGGGATGTGACGGAATGGGATCTAAATGAGAAGCAAATGTACAAAGGTGTAACTAATGATGTATCTGGTGTGTGTATTTTGTTAAAGATAATAATCAGGAATATGTTTGTCAATGTGAAATTTCCCCCAAAATAAGCGTTTTCATCTTTAGGTGGATGAGTCTGAAAGCTATGTTTCTTAAACCACCTTTGCTGTTCTGTCACAATCTGCCAAAGATTTCTGGATACTTTCAGTGTCGTGCCTCTTGTTAATTTATGGGGTTAGATAAGATAAGAAACCATCAAGGGTTCAGGTGATGTCCTAATTATATAATCTTTGAAAGTTATCATATTCTGGTCAAGATTTTATTCAAGGACAGTTTAGTTTCAAAAAAATCAAGCTACAATTATAAATACTGCATGTATCTTATTCTTTAGTGTGTTTTAATTACACATACAGAAATTCTACTGGATTTTACAGGTTTCTGTTAGTAATACTTAGCAAGTATATGTGCCCATACAGTGCATTGATGCAGATGGCCAAAAAATTTACATTTCCAGTATATAATATATTCATCCTTTGCATTTTATACTCTGCCTTGAAAGCAAAATTAATTCACAAAGGCAACACGGGTCAGAGTTCTTTGAACTTCTGGTTATACAAAGGTATTACAATAGGCTTTTAAAAAGAAATGTGAAAAGCAGACAATAACTTACCATTTGAATTCTCTTAGTTAGATTTCTATTTGTGTGCAGAGTGTATCTGACAGTGCCTGTGACAGGTCTTTAAGTTGATCTGAGCATTGTTTCATGCTGAGCCATGTGCCTGGAATTGCAATGCTTCACTCAGCCATTAAGGGCTTAAATTGTCTGTGCACAAGCTCACCTCCAAATACACATTGTGCAGTGCATAACAACAGTGACACTAGTGAGGGGAAAAAAGGGGGGCATGAATTCATTAAATGCTGCAAGGTCATTTGAAATTAGAATTACGTCAGACAATTCTAAGGCTAAATGGTTAAAGACAATTTCCTGCACTCCTAAATACAGTTTGCCAGTAGTGAGCTCCGTCTTACTTGTGTCATCAGACATGACTGCTGATTCAGAATCTCTTTGAAGAGCACAGGCCTGCCTGAAGCATCTGGAGACTGAGCATTGAGATTTAAGATTGGGAGAATACAGTGCTTGATCTTCCTATTTGGCTGGTATTTGAGCCTGAGTTATGGAAGCTATGAAGGACCGTGTACCAGCTGGGCTGACTCTATTACGAAAGAATTACAATAAACTCGAGTGTCTTTAGTAGGATAAAGAATTCAAGAGTGGATGGTCATGTTATCATTGCACAAGATGATGCAGAGTTGAGTTCAAGTTCAGCTAAATGAGGAGAGAGTTCATAGAGTCATCAAAGGCTCGAATAGTTTTATATTTTTTTTAAACTGTTATAATATCTTACTAGAGGGAGAAAAATGTGTCATTAGTAAAGGAATAAAACTACTGTGTTTGAAATGGCAATGGAAACAGCAGGTTGGGATATTATACTTGAAATCTGAAAACTGGGTTTGTCATTTGAATGAGTGATTTAGATTTCCATAGCTGACCAGCATATTTGCCTTTAGCTGGACTTTGAACTGCTTGGCTTGTCTGCACTATTTCTATCACTATCATTGTCATTATTATTTTATAGTATTGTTCTGTCTATTTTTATCCTGCTGCTAAACTAATTTCCCCTTGTGGGACAATAAAGAAATTGAATTGAATTGAATAGTTTTCTCAAGAAATTGTAAGACTGGCTCTATTAATCCTGTAAACATTGCTGTTGGTACTAAACAAGATCCATGTGAGCTCTGTGTTTCCCATCATTTTTGTTAATTCCTACTTCTTTTAATGTCGCTCCAGATTGTTTAAGCAGCAAAGCGCTAACCAATTAACACTGTAGCAGCAACTGATGAGATTGCAATGCACAGCCAGAGGCAGGCATATGCTGTAAAGAAAAACGTTAGGGGTTGCCAGGTACTGTAGGGAAACACAGTGGCTGGGGGAATGAAATAAATAAATACATCAAGCACATGCCTGCAAGCTACATTAGGCAATCAGCATAAGCCCACTGCTCCACTTTCATGGCATAATCTTCCCTTCAACTTATATCAAATGTACCCTTTTGATTAGAAAAATGAACTCAGGTCAGATGCTTCCCCTGTTAGGTTGCTATTCCCCACTTCCTGCTGTGTCATTCGTGTAGCATGTCATTATCAGCATTTCCTAAAGAAAACAGAATCACAGCAGGCGGTTTTCATGGTTTACATCCATTTGTTCTATAACAGAACAAGCATCAGAGAACACAAAGTTACCTTTTTTAAATATATAAACCTATTTGTCTTCATGTCAGGCATAGCTGCCTTCCACACATAAACAAATGATTTGCCAGGTTTGAAAGCGTTACACTAAATTAATATTCAAATAATGGTAATATATCCCCGCTGTGAGATAAACTGAATTTTGCTGATGTATGGTCTAAACAAGAACAGTTAGCAAATCCATTTGAGAACTGTATCGCAAAGCTTGTTGGAAGTATACTACTGTACCATGCTGTAACTAGGTCAACAGAATTTAAATTAATTCAGCTGTAAACTTTTGAGGAGATTACAAACAAATCCTCTCAGAACAAAAATAGAATATTAACTGTGTGCTGAATCATATGCATGTCGGTCCAGTCTGGCTGTCTATTACTGACCTGCAAGAGTAGAGAAAGGGTCACTGTGACTTGTCATCAGTGAACAGGTGATGGCCATTATAAACTCCTGCCTGTCAAGGTCCTCTCCACTCTTTCTCCAGATGTGGTGAAGGTGTTGTTGATGGTTGAGCAAAAAGCTTTCCAGTAGAGCAGCATAGAAATGGACAGGCTTCCCTACTATCCAATATGTACTATGTTGTATGCAAAAAGTTTTCCCAATTCACTAGTAATGGTTTTTTTTTTTTATTAGAGTTCTTGACATTGAATCATATCTGTTTGTCTGTTTTAAGTAATATTTATTATTCAGTGTTTTACTGACAGAAATAACAGCAGAATTAAACAAAATTGAATTAAAACAGGTTGTGGTTATGTATTTTTTAATGTTCATTTATGAGAAGAAGAAATATCTTCTATTTGGACCCTGAGGTTGTGAGAACATATTATGTGCTGATATTTGGTGTCTGCTCTAACATCAGGGGGCTGATTGAGTTCAGTCACAAGGCATGCAGTTTAAAATACAACAGCCCTCCCAGACTACCTTCTTTTCACCGTCAACCAGCTAGCCAACCAGCAGTGTTGGGCAAGTTACTTTGAAAAAGTAGTTAATTATAGTTACTAGTTACAAAAAAGTAACTGAGTTAGTAACTGAGTTACAAGATTCTAAAAGTAATTAATTCCTTAAAAAGTAACTATTGTGTTACTTTAAAGAAAATGTTATAGGGTATAATTGGCCATTTTTAAAATTATTACAAATTATTTATGCCACTCCAAATATTTCTGTCCACTATAAAGGAGAACATCACAGCCTGATACCTGCAGGTCCGACAGCAGCAGGTGTATCACTCCTGTTTCTACCTGGAGACAGCAGTCGCCTCATTGTTCTGACACACAGCACAAAACTATTCACAACACTACACACTAACTACACAAGACAACACATTAACTACACACTCCAAACACGCTAAACGTCACACATCTCAAAACTCGCTCTCTCTCTTTTTCTGCTGTCTTTCTTTCTTTCTCTCTCGGTCACTCCTAAAACATCCCCCTCTTCCTAAACAACCAAATGTCATTTTGCCATATAATTTTTTGATTGGTTGACATGGTACATTTTTCCACCAACATAAAAGGGGTGTTTTTTTAAATTTTGTTTTGTTTTTTCATTTTGCTCATAAGCAACGAGTGCTTGCTAGCGCTGTCCTTAGACAGTAAACATGACAAAACTATTGAGATAAAAACGCCGCGTATATATTGTTTATCATGACTCTGGTTTTACGTGGCCTATCGACACAATTTAAGAACTGGTATATATCACCTTGTTGCTTTGTCATCTTGAAGTGGTCATGTGATTAGCTTACAAGGACTACTTTCTACTTTCCTCAGTCATGTGATTGTTTTGTAGTGGGCAACGTGCTTTGAAGTGCATTTATGATCGTTTGGTGAGTGTGTCAGAAGTGGTACCCTTTCAGTATTAAAAAAGCATCACATACAATGATGGAGCTGCTTCAGGTGAAACGTCTGGGAAACATAAGGGTGCTTAAAGCACTACAGTTTTTTCTTTAACTCTTATCCTACTGACTGGAGTCCATACAGACAGCCAAGGTATTTTTTCACATATCGTATACGTTTTTTTCATCATTACAGTTGTTTCTGATGTTGTCAATCAATTATTTCCGAATGAATTCACATCATTATTTTCCATCTGCTTTGTTTAGAGTTAAAAATACAAATGTTTTCAGGTCCCAGGGGACCCTAATACTAATACTGAAATTGCAAGGCCCAATGCAAGCTGCAACTGCCCTACTAAGAGTGAGGTCGGTTTCACCTGCTGATGTTAGTTTCCAACAGCGAGCAGGAAAATCTAATCAAAAATCTTTTGCCCTAAGTTGAGCAACTTTCTGCTCCATCTGTGATGAGTGACCATGCTCTAAACAAAGCATGAGGCAAATTGTAAACTGCGTGTAGTTTGATTTTAGTTGTGCATGGACCCAGTAGAAACACAGTAAGAGCTCTGGGAATGAGTCTGACTTATTTTGGGTAATGCAAACAATGGCCCAGCTTAAATTAGGGCAGTTTTCTCTCTTTCTGAAAAAGGTGGAGCACCACCTCATGTTGGGAAAAAGTTGTTGTGGAGGAGTGGAGGAGTTTAATATCTTGGGAGTGGGAGATTGGGATACAGTACCAATCCACTGTATTGAAGAGAGAGCTAAGCATGAAAGCAAAGCTGTCAATTTACAGGTTGATCTATGTTCCTGCCCTCACCTACAACCATGAGCTCTGGGTAATGACCAAAAGAATAAAAACTTGGAAACAAGCAGAGAAAATAAGCTTCCTTCAAAGGGAATCAGCCTTAAAGAGAGAACTGTTCAGTACTCATAAACATCAAAAGGAGCCAGCTGAGGAGTTTCACCTTCTGAATAGAATGCTTCCTGGTCGCCTCCTTAAGTTATTTCGGCCATGAGAGGAGTCCACTCAGTCAAAACACTGACATTAGATGCTAATGAAAAACACGCCTGCACTCCCCACAGAGGTCTGACTGATCTTCCAAGAATGATGACACTATTTTTTGGAGAATTGTAAATGGTGAATTCATACCTGGTGATCTCTAATCTGGATCCTTACCTGTTCCAGAGTTCACTTCTTAAAGTTACCATGGCGAGAAACCCCAAAAATAATTGAACCCCCTTTGCAGTACAGAAAACCCAGGGTTATCCCTGAAGGATACCTGGATAAGCCAAAATCCTGCTTCATAATGAAAGCCTCTGGTCAAACAGAAGATAAATAAAACAAAATAAATAAAATATCTTCTTCTTTAAATTTTCCCTTTAGGGATTACCACAGCAGATCATCTGCCTCAACCTTTCACTATCCATTGAATCCTCCTCTGTCCCGTCAATCCTCTATATGTCCTTCTTTACTACATCCATGAATCTTTCCCATGGTCTTCCTCATTTCCTCCAGCCTGGCAGGTCCATCTTAAACATCCTTTGTCCAGTATGTAAAAAAAAAATGAATTAATTTTGAAACTAATGATTTAAAGGGCATAAAATCTGTTTCTTATAATTCATGGTAGATGGGAACAGGGGAGTCTTTTTTCCATGTTAAACCAAAGTTTCCCTTAGGCCTATTCATAACACTTCAATAGTTGTCAAATTTCAATGACACTCCAAAATGCCTAAAAAGGGTGCACTGTAGAAGTAAGTGTGGTGGTTTTATTGATTGCAGATCACGTCGCTTTTGTCTCTAGAGCAATCTGAAAGTGTTTTCATAAAAAATTCACCTCTTTCAGTAATCCTCACAGACTAGCAATATTTTGTTCTCTCACACAGACATTAACATTCATAACTAGTGTCTTATATATATATATATATATGAATATATATATATATATATATATACACATTTCATTTGCTACACGTCATGGGGGCATTTGAGAAAGGTCATGGGAAATGTTCGTGTGTTGAAAAGATACAGTATGCAAAGACAAAAAAATAAAAATTTATTTTAAGGTAGCTGGAAATGGACGTTTAAAATAAATATGTAGTGCACCCGATTTATCATTGCTGTGGGTGAGGAAATTGCATCCAAGAATTATTATTTGGAAAGCAAAAGCAAAATATTTTTTGGACACATACAGAGACTATCAAGGTCCACACACTAACAGAAATAGAGAAACAATCAGAAGAAAGTGCCCTCCTTCAGTTTCAAGTAACAGTTCAGATAATGAAAACCTTTCAGTGGCGAGAATAAGGAGCGCATACTCTTAAGGTCACTTTAAGGGACCAGAACAACACAAGGAGTGCTGTCGTATAAGCATGAGCAGTTTTTATTCAGAGTGCTGTTAAAACACACACTGTTAAATAGTGCCAGGGGAATTGCAGAAGCGACAACTGTAGTTCACCCCCATTCAAAGAAAGGTTGAGCACTCATAATATACTGCCACTGATACTTTTAATTGATTAGGAAGACTTTAATAGTTGTTTATAATGGAATGGTGAAGAAGAGAAATTAGCTTTTTGTAATGAAGACCTCTAGTTGTTTGTTAAAGTTTAATCGTTAAGTGCGCTAATTAAAAGAACTAATACCCTGATGCAGTGCAGTGCTATTAGTCCTTGTCTTTCTTTACATTATAAAATAGCATACTTTAACTGATTACGCGATTTGATATTTGACACATTTGTTTTTATCACATGGCACTTTACCATATGATTAACTACAGTGGATTCATTGTTTTCTGTTTCTGTTTTTGCCTTTAATTAGTCTGTGCGCTCATGCTCTGCATTTAAAAAAAAATGTCTTGATATATTTGAGTTTTATCAGGCAGATGACTGACATGATGGAGAAGATGGAGGTATCAGAGCGCTCTATATTCTTTCCCAGCCAAGAAGTAGTCAATTGTTTTCAGAGATCAATGAAATTCAACAGATGCCTGATTAGTTTGCCAACAAGGTGCTATTAAGTTTGCGAGACAAAATAAGATTAGTTTCCCTATGTCTCTAACACTTGGCAGCCTTAATCACAGTGATGAATTCAAGAAAGTTGCAGCCACAGGCGGTCCTTGAAACACTTCACTTGTTAGTAGCTGTTAAGGGCTTTGGTTCAGATCCAAAACACGTCCAAAAGAGTCACTGCAGTTTGACAGTAAAGGATTTGTTCCCGTTGTGTCATACCTGTCATACCTGTGTGATCAATCAGTTTGGAAGACTGTCTCTGAATTTCTATCACATGATTGACATTTCAATTTTGGAGAAAACGTACACACTCTTTAGGATAAGATATAGTGAGTAACACTTTATGTCTGTCAGCTTCTCATTTATCCCTGATGTTCCAAGCTGTCCTGCTATTGTTGAGTGGCTTTGCAAGATTGATGCATCCTTCTGATGAAGAGTTCTTTACAACTTTTAAGTGACATCAAACATTTTACTACTTTCTGAAACCAACAGGAGGCATTTGGACACTTGCTGGAACATTTTTAAGTGAAAATAACAACTGTCGAAAAGCACTGGCAGTTTTCAAAGTTTTGCTTCATTTTCCAACGTAAGTGTTAGAATTTCAAAGAGAAAGGCTTTTTTAGCAAAGCATGTATGGCTTGATTTGACTTGACTTCTGCATGCTGCTGTTCTAAACGCAGCAGCATGCAGAAGAAAATGCCATGAGCCATAATTATAATTTGAATGTATTTAAATGTAATTTAGTGTCATTATTAGCTTCATCTTGAAGTTTTCTGATCCTTTGTGTTCATTTCTCTTTATTAAGGCGTTCGCCTGGAGTGCCTAAAGTGTTCCTACATACAATCAGCACTAGTTCACCACTTTTCCTTTAATCTAGACATCAGTTTCTGCTTAATGGCTGGAGTCCACTTTCACTAAGTCCCCCCCGTTAAATAACAAATCAGATTCCGCTAAGCAGACAGTATGGCTTATAATTTCAGTGTTATGTGTGGCATATGCTGGCTGAACTCCGTAAATGAGCGTCACTTTCACCATCAAAGCCCCCACACTACATCGCACCTCCTCTCTGTGCTTCATGGTGGGAACCAACCACACATGTAGGTATGACCAGTTTAACTTAACGGCATCTCAGAAAAACACACCATTTGGAACCAAAATTGGACTCATCAGACCAAAGTGTGTGGTTTCATTGCTCCTTGGCCAAAGCTTGTGGCACTGGTGATGTCTTTCTGATTCATGCACTTTTCTTCCAAAACACTACAACAATGCCTTAGTTCAATAAGGAATGATCAATTCAAATGTATTATTAGTTTATGTACTGAGCTTGTGGTGACTGGGCTACATTGAAACATCATAAAGTGGTTTCTGAAACCATGGTTGGAAGTACGTAAGATCCATGGACTTGATGATGGAGGCTAAAGTTCTGGGTGGGTGGTGTAAGTCATAATCACAGAATAATGCTGGAACAAACTGATGAAGACAGAATTGACTTTGACAGTGTGAAGACGACACAAATAAAAGGAACAGCAAGAATAGCTGAAATGCCAAGGGACCCAGACATGACAGCGGAGAGCTTAGCGATAGATCTTAACTTTACACAAGACTCAGATGTTCACTGAAAAGTATCCTGAGTGACAACTTCCTGAAGCTAAGATAATACAAACAGTGTGCAAATCTGTCATCAAGCTCAAACAGGGCTACTTTGAGAAATTTAAAGCTCATCCATGCATTCTCTTTAGTTTATTCAGTTCAGGGTCGTAGGGGGCCTGGAGCCTATCACAGCTACCATAGGGCGAGAGGCAGAGTACACCTGGTCGCCAGTTTACCACAGAGCTAACACATAAAACAGACAACCATCCATACCTATATAACTTATGGTATAAACTTCAGCAAATATAGTTGTGCTCAAAAAAAAAAAAAGTAAAAACAGAAGACCTTCAAAATAAAAGCTAATTCGTCCATTTCCTATTTACAACTATGAGTAAATCCCTGTAATATGTGACTTTTCAGTGGCCTTCATAAAATTCCTCAGAGGACTGAATGTCAAAGCTGTGTCACTGGCTTCAACATATTCATTTGCATTCTTGGGTCATGGCTTCTGCATCACTGATTGGAAAGGACCAAAATCCCTCCTTAAATGTCAACATCTGATGACTTGGCTCCCTCATTTCTGAGCTGCTATCACAGCTCTGAAAAAAAACTGTCAAAATGATTCATGGGCTGTTAAACTCACATGAAGATGCTGTGATCAAACTAAATATTCAGCACGCTGGTGCAGAGCAGCTAATTTTTCATTTTATTTAGCAATTCTAAACGGTAATTTAGAGGGTTTAGCAAACAAGAGACAGGTAGCACGAGCTAATCCGCTCATCAGCTGTCACAAAAAGCCTGACAGGTAATGTGCTGTTTTTATTTATGTACTGTATAGGCTTCTTTACACTGTCCTCTTGCACTGACAAAGAGAAAACAGTTTCAGGGTCGCAAAACAGGTCCCTGATGTCTTTATCTTAACACTAATTCACTGTGCCCTTCACATTCTACATCTTTTCTCCCTGCAGGCTGTTTGTTATTCTACTCATGTAAGTCTCTCCTCATCTGTTTCAGTCTCTCTTCTCCGGAAGCATGCTTCGACCCCCCTCCACCTATCCCTACCGCAATCTGTCCTCTTTTCTCTGCCATTGTTGGTCCAAGGTCTCATTTTTATTTCAAGGTGGATGTCCTAATAAAGCCATCACCATTCAGAATAAATTAATTTTTTTTATTCATAATTTGAAATTTGGGGGGGGGGGGGGTATTTCCGGGTTATTCTGGTAAAATATTCATCTAGTTCAACTGTACTTTATATTTAACACTTGTGATTTTAAACAATTAGTAGTATAGAAACAAATCCAGGCAAAGAAAAGTAATTTCACTTATAAAATAAACCAAATAATGCTCAAGTCACACTACATGTAGGGAAAATATCAAACAAAATCTTTGCCACTGTAATGAAGTTGTCATCTTATTCCCTTTAAACGGGTTTCTTCAAAGACAGACACTATGTCTGTGACCGCTTGTGGTCGTTTGGCATCTACAAAGCAACATTAGTATGTCACGATACCAATTTAAAAAAGGCACTAAAATTGAGCCAGACTGAAGTTTGTAATTGAATGGTGACAAGCTGGTAGTTCAAAGAAAAATATTTGTACTTTTCTTGATTTTTTTAGTTTGTTTGAGTATTTGTCACACATCAAACAGTTTTAAATAAAGGATATATTACGTAAATAAAAATAAATACAAAATGCTTCTCATTTTATTTCTGGATTAAGTTTGGGATCATAGTCCTGCTGCATAACCTAAGTACACTTGAGCTTCAGGATACAACTTGATGGTTGGATATTCCCTTTTGGGATTTTCTGGTGGAGAGTGGAATTCATGGCTTCATCATTGACAGTAAGTCGTCCATGAAGCATCATAGCAATGCTGTGTTATCTTTATGTCAGATGTAACAGACAACCTTTGTCTCATCAGTCCACAGAATATTTTCCCAAAAGTCTTGGGGATAATCGAAATGTTTTTTGGCAAATGTGATCTTTTTGGAATTCTCCCAGAAATGACATTTTTTCCCAGTGTCTTTCTTATTGTTCAATCATAACCTAAAAAAACGACCAACCTTAGATAAGAACAGGCATGTTTCGATAGCTTTTTACCTTTAAATTAAATGAATTAATCGTTTAAGATCTGTATTCTGGATTTACTTGGGTTATGTTTATCTAATAATAAAATAAAAGTGTAGCAAGTCTACATCAGGAAAGGGCAAATCATTTTTCACATCACTGTGCATGCAATCTTTATTTAATAATAATGTTAAATTTGCAAATCAGAGAAAACTACAAATCTACTACTGCCATCTTCACAGAAGTTCACATTAACAACACAAACTAGGAATACAGCCAGGACTTTAAGTGGAAACAGAAATTCCTTAAAAAATAGTGATGTACAATACATTTTCAAAATTTGGTTAGAAAAAAGAAGAAAAAAATAAGCAAATAAAGTTTTTTACATTATTTTATTAGAATTACAGAAATTTAAGAGAATTTGACATTAATTAATTACATTCAGAATCCATTCAAAAATTACCTAAATTACTTCCAACTGATTACCAAATGCAAAAAGAAATCATTACAATCACCAGTTTTCTCCAGTAGCAAAGCAGCCACTCTATTTTTAATCCACACTGACTGAGCTGTAAATCGCTCAGATGATTTAGATTATGTTGTGACCAACAAAACATAATCTGAAAAGAAGAACTCCATAAAATTATTGGTATCCATGTAATTAACAATCACTATGAGATTTTGTAACTGGGCATCAATATTGTCTCATTATTGTACAAATGCCGATGTCATGTAATTTTTCTTGTTGCAGTCACAGTTACAGGCCTTCTTGCCACCTCTACATAATTTTATCTTGAGTAAATAATGTAGAATTCAACTTCAAATAGAAATAGATGGGTTCAAATTGCGCAGATCCACAACTATAGCAGTAATTTTACTGATACTTTATGACATTCTGCGGTATTTAATTCAGAATGGTTTCATTTTTAAAATGATGTATTGTTTTAAAATATCTTATCTAACCTTGCTGATTTTTTTTCTTCCTCTGAGGCAGAATGGGAATGCAAATGGCTTGTCATGATTATTCTACAATGATCACTTCACTTACTCCATGCATGTGAGGCATTAGTAAAAAGGTTTTGTGCTAACTCCACATACGCATCAGTGCATCCCCGATTGCACTGCCATTCTTGGTCATTGTAAGTTCATCTCATTACGCTTGTCTTTGGTGCTGTCAGGCAATTGGAATTTAAGATGCGGAGTGAAATTCACTGTACTGTATAATGATATCTAATCAGACCTACTGTTAACATTTAGCTTTTTAAAATTCATTTAAACTGAAAGAGAAAATGTATATATAATGACTGCTAATATTACACCGACTTAAAGAGCACAGCAAATATGTTCAGATGGAACACTGTAGTTGAACTGGATTTAAAATAAAACACCCTGGTCATATCATGGTTTCAAAAAAATGGTATTTTCTGTGGTATCATATTTCCCTACCTGAAGTGCAAATGCTCATTTACAGGCATACACAGCTTCACAGACTGACACACATTAAGAGCTGCCCTGTATAAACTGCAGTCTGATGTGTTGGCAAGTGAGCAACAGCACCGGAGCAGTCGTGGCTTTAATGCCAAGCCTAAGGAGACCACAGCAGTTGTCAATAAGTGATTAAGTAATTTTATTTAACACATAAACATCTGAACTTTCCAAACACACCAGAGGATGAGTGTGTCCAACTTTTTACAGGTCTTATTTAGGTTGTGCTCAGATATCCACCCCAGCTGCAACTGCTGTATCGTGTGTGGTTTAGTTCCAGGCGGCACTGAGTCCAGCTTTGATAAGCAAATAAGCTAAAATTCCACTGACCTACTTGATCTGCATAAACCTCAGATGTAGCAGTACGCCCACTTTAAAACTAACAGGTCTGTTCGGAATTTACCAACTGAATTAAGAAGGGGGGAGGAAAGAACTTCAACTGTAGACTTGTGATACCTCTGATTGTGTTGGCATGCAGATAACAAAAAGTTCTTGTGAATCTGTTGCTTTCATATTGTGTTCTGTATTTTCAGATTAATAGAGGCTAAATAAAAACGTGCTTCTTTCATAAGTGAAAATAACTCCATGCCTCATGATTATAGTAATAAAACCATGAATCCTGTTGATCGTGGTAATGTGTTTCTCTGTAACACCACTCTCAGGTTATATTTCTCAACATTTATTGAACTTTGGTTCAGACATAACACACATTTTCATCCCAGTGACAAGCATGTCCATCTTGTCAGACTTTACTGATAAATATTTTGATGGGAGAATAATTGATAGATTAATGTTGCAAATGGGAATATTTAAGCCTAAAGCATGTTATTGTTTATTTAATTTGTGTTTGGTTTATCAAAACCCAACTGAGTCTGGTGCCAGTGAATAAAAAAAAAATTAAAAAACAGAAGGAAAACAAAGCAGAACAAACTATAAAACACAAAGCTCCCAAACGAGTCAAAAATCCTGCAAGTTAAAAAATGACTCTCTATAGGAGAAAGAAATGACAAGTTCAGAGACAAAGAACACCTTGTGTGTGTTTCTCTGTGACGACAACAGCTTCTGACAAAGCTGAAATATTCTGTGCACTGCAGTGAGAAAGGGCTGCAACAAAACTAGTGTTTCTGGAATGATTCCATTGACCATTTTTACTTTCAGTTTAGAATTTGAGAATTGTGCAGTATTCCTGTTATTGACCAAATGCTGTCAGTAGAAACAGCACTTTTACTTGGCTGTGTATGGGTTAAAATGCAGATTAAAAAAGTTGTAATAATATAATATTCAAATAAACTAATAAAGTGAAGCTTGCAGCCATTAAATGGTACATTAAAGCCCATGTTGGGTTTTAGCTCAAAGCACGGTACCCAAGCAGAGCTTCTAGCACATTTTCTATTTATAGAGTGATTCAGATCATCTGCAAAATTAACATGTGGCATTGAACATGAGCTAAATAATTCCATTTGTATTCTTCTTCTACTTCAGTTCGGAGTTTCAAGAGCTCAGCTGTCGTGTAAAGAGGCAGGGTACACC
>NW_005187472.1:2813067-2814772 GCF_000239375.1 Pundamilia nyererei
TTACGTGATCGAACCGGCAACCTTCTGGTTATAGATGCGCTTCCCAATCTCCTGAGCCACGGTCACCCTATTAAGAGTTTCCAATTATGATGGTTTAAAACAGTCATATCCTGAGAATTCTCACAGGATAAGCGGTGAGTGTGCTGTGAAGTGATGAGTAGATATCAGAAGTAATTATGCTCCTGAGAAAACAGTCTGGCAAAAAGACTCAGTCATGAATCCATCCAAAATGACCTTGTAGCCTTCCGCCAGGAACTGATGTTTTAAACATCTAGATCCTAACTGACATCACCCTGGTTTGTTTGAACTTCTCTCACCTGCTGTTACAACAACCATCTGTGCTGCTCATCGCTGTAGGAAAAGCTGTTAGCTGGCTGACAAAATGGATGCAGTAATTCAAACAAAAAAGTAGAAACTTCTGCACATTTACTTGGATGATTTCAGGTCCACAAAAGTACATTTCTATAAAGCTAGCTCAAATCTGAGTAGTCTAGAGCAACTGATTAATACTATTTTATATTTAATGAAATTGCACGCATTTAGGCTCATCTGCGTTATATCGATGAAATCAGAGTGAGAATGTGATTAGGAGCACATGCACCAGTTTAAATTATGTGTGAGTACTATTCACGCACTGGTGCTATTTGGAGAAAGAGACGAGCAGAAGTGCCCAACTTTTGCAGATAGATGGGGTAAATTTCTGTCATAGTCAGCAACGCTGTTATTTTTGGCATCTTAGAATCAAAGCTATTTAACAAGTCAACAATTTCGTCTTTTTCTTCATGAGAAAATAACATTTGTGTGGAAAACAATCCCCTGAAGAGCAGCACCCTGGGAAACCATACAACTAAACCAGTATGAACATTTCCACAGGCCTGGAGGTGAAATGAGCTCTTATGCAGCAATTACCAGAATTATAGCTATATCAGTGGACTACCAATGCACCGATGTTATACCAGTGGTATAACATGTCATAGTACCTGAACAGAATAGCTGCTTCATAGTAGTATGAACAGTTCAACATATTTTCTATTAATTTAGTGGCTCATAGTAACCAGGAATATCTTCTATATACTGATATTTAAGGAAAAATAAGATGATTCCTCTACCAGCATACACATTCAGACACAAGTGTTGATTAGAAGAGAATAACATTTATTATCTGTTCTTTCACTGAATAACAATTCAATAAGCAGTGGAAGTATCGGTACAGACTGAAAACACTCAGCAATGCTGAAAAAAGATTTCAGTTTGTAATTTTAAAAAAGGCATGAAATATAGTGACAATAATGGACAATGGAAAACGAGAAGCTAAATTTCCTCAAGACCCGTCTAAGTTTCTGCTCTCAATAAGTGTATTTATGGCTTTCAAAAAATCTGCAAATGTGCCCCCACGCTTCTAAGAATTTTCGACAATGTCCAGTAACAACAGAGGTGTTTTGACAGCTTGTCAAATTTCTCCCAGTGGGAATATCTATTAAAAGTCTGAGGTGTGGAATTTTCCTCATGTTTAAAACAAGCAACACAGTTGAAGCTCAGCATTACCTTTACTTCACAGGATGCCTTGAATTGCTCTCCGCATGAATATAAACGTAGAATATGGTGACACATACAGTGGGGCAAAAAAGTATTTAGTCAGCCACCGATTGTGCAAGTTCCCCCACCTAAAATGATGACAGAGGTCAGTAATTTGCACCAGAGGTAC
>NW_005187472.1:2816346-2848448 GCF_000239375.1 Pundamilia nyererei
TTTGTATAGGTACAGTTTTTTTCGCGCATACTTTTGTTTATTTTATTTGTACTTTTTTCTAACTTTATTTAGCTGGATTCAAAATTGTCCTTGTTAAACTAGTGCTGCTCATATTAGCAGGTGTGTTACCTGGACCTTTTTTCTGTTCTTTCTTATTTCTTTCCTCTCATGTATTTCACGCCTGTCACACTCCCTGATGCTTGAATGACATTACCTTAAGTTCACACCAGGTGACTCTGAATTGAGTAATCTTTGTGTGCAGTCAAAGTGACATAAAATCAGGTTCTCCATAGTCTCAGTGGTTACTATAGTCAAGTGTAACCACTGATTGCCCCAAGAGGCCATCCTGCTCTATCCACTGCTAACAAAACATGCCTGGAAATAATTTTCAGTGTAATGGAAAATGTGGAACAGAGTGTTTGGACAGAGTTTTGAATGAAAGTTCACAGAACAGGAGTGCTTCATCATGCTAGCATTTGTTAAGCAGCTACATTTTCCCCCACAGCCCATATGAACATGGACAGCTCCTGGTGAGAGAAAAATAACATGCAAACCACACACGGTTAGTGACTGAATAGACTGAATAGTCTTCAGTATCATGACATGAAATACACTAAGTGTCCCACAACACACAGTTGCTATTATAAGTAAATAGGAGCTGTATGTTTTTAGATCATCAAAGATAATCAAAGAAAGGGAACCAGAGGTTGTAGATAAAAGATGCCACGATGTAACCCACCAGTTAATGAATTCCTTCTGTGAAGCCTCAAGCTGAGCATTTTCACTGTTGCCATCTTGGTATTTTGAAACTAAACATAGCAAGCCAGTGTATATCAGTGGGAAACTGAAGGAAGCTGCATGCTCATATAGTAGTGACTTGTGAATCACAAGCCCACCTTAAAGCAAACCCTGAATTAGTGTTTTTCTTTTACCCTAATTGGAAACATAATTTACAAAATAAACAGCATGATGTGTTCAATAAGCATAACCTAATCAGAAAAATGTTAATTTAAGTCATTTTCTATTATTCTTCTATAATATGATCAGACTTATTCTTACAATCTGGTTGTCATTAGAGAGGATGCAGGTTTAAGGCACTTCTGCATTGGTTGCTATAAGTATACATACATATATATTAAAAAATAATGTCTATGGAGAGAACTTGCTGCTGCATTAGCTGATTAGTGCTTAGCTGTTTTGTGCAGTCATTCACATGGACATTAAAACATACCTGACACGTGTGTGTGTGTGTGTGTGTGTGTGTGTGTGTGTGTGTGTGTGTGTGTGTGTGTGTCTCACATGGCTAACTGTAAGAGCGAGGCCAGCTGCTAGCTTTGCGGTTAACATTAACCAAGTTAGCCACGTATTACTGCTATTACTGTTATTGTTCATTTACAAATTGAAAGTGGGACGAACTAGAAAGCATCCTGACCTCCCATAATAGTTTCATAACATTTCATTGGCTGGTGATTGCATCAGTGTGTTAACATGTTGAGCTTTCACTTTCAAATTCAGTTCAATTCAGTTCCGCCAGCAACGACATCATACATTCAGAAAGCGGCGAGAGCTTTGAAGCCTTCCTTGCTCGTCTTGCTTTGGTCTGCTTCTACAGAAATGTCATTGCTGTTTGCTGCTGCAGTTCTCTCTAACTACTGCCTCTAAGTTTGCATCAATGTTGCTGCATAGGATGTGTGAGCTTCTACAGTCAACAACTATGTCCATAACTGTATAACCATGTACCAAAAATCATAAACAGAAGTAACTGATTAGCAGACATCAGAAATCCAATTATATATTCTTCTGACTCATAACATTATGTGGCCAAAATAATAACCTAACACATGAATTATCTAAAATGGTTAGTGATTCATTCTTAGTAAGGCTCCATCTATAGTCTGCTGAAGAAGGCCCAGAGTAATGAAGAAACAGGGACTGGAGGATCAGATTGATATCTTTATTACCTGTCTTTTACCTAGTAATTTACTGTCGCTGAAAAATCACAGAGGGGCTCAGTGTATTAACAGGTTGACTTACTGGATTTCTGTCCTTCAAAGATGAGTCTGCAATTCTATTTCGGAAAACTCCTCAGGAGACAGACGGAGCATACGTTTCACATGTTAGAGCAACACAGCGAGGGAGGGATGAGAATGAGGTTTCTTGGACTGTTATTTTACATACAAATGGGAAAAATTACCTAATACTGTGTCCTTACAGAAGCTGTTCAGCCCCAAATTTTCTTCCCTTACTATTCTTTTTTTCACCTTGTTATTTTAAGTCATGGGCCCAATTAGATTTTTATTGAGCTGAAAGAGTAAAACAGCTGTGTAATAACCTAGATTTTCTTTTAATGTAAAGGAGTACAGCTACACTGTAACCATTCCCACTTTGAACCGATGATAAAAAGTCTATACTTATCTTTAAAAACTGCAAGGAAGCTGGACTAAGCGGAAAGATCACAATCTTTTTGCTGTGACACAACAGTACATACCACTGCATCGCTGAGTCACCCTCAACTGATACTGTAGCTAAATAAAAACGAATGTATAGTAAAATTACTCAGAACATTTCCTTTGTCTTAACATCATTTCCACAGTCACCTTTGAATCCAGAGACCAAATCTGACCAAATTTGATCTTCAAATCTTTAAACCTTTCTGTCAGCGTTCTGCATCTATTTGAAAGATTGGTTATGTAAAACATCACAAAGGGCAGGATGACGAAACCTTTAATTTTTACATGACAGAAAGCTGTCTACATCACTTTTATTTAACGTCAAGAAAACTTTATTGCCCCCGCAAATCGTAAGTCTTCCCGTGCCCTTCAATGGCCTTTGCTCTCAATTTTGATTACATAGTTATCAAAAAGTCTAATACCCTTTAGGTCTTTGAAAATGCTGCTGCATCATGTCGAGGTCTTCACCTAAATTCATTTTTCACTCCAGCATCCTGACCAGTAATTAACAGTCTATGGGTGGTCCTTAGTGAAGTTGCAGAGAGAAAGAGCACCGAAGGCCTTGGAGGCGTTTCGAAGGTACATCTCTACATGTAAATCACGTGTAAACTTAGTGTACAGAAACCTTGAACATGAAAGCCTGCAAAGCGCTTGTGGTATGAACTCCTGAAAGACTCCAAAACTAAAGACCAGGATTATAAATACTGAACACTGTAGATAGTTTTTAAAGTTTGAAGCAGCCCAGACATGTTCCCTGATAGATGCTGCATCTTATTTAGCATGATTATGCAGAGCTAAATTAGCATTCCCAGTACATTTAGCAGTACTTGTAGCACTACAGTGCCTAAACATTAGCAACTAACAATATATTGTTTAATGGTGGGATGCCACAAGGATGTTCATCAGGTGAGCAAAATGTGGTGACATTAAAAAAGAGCTTTCTAATGTGTGTAATATGTATTCATGTAGTTTTGATGCACAAACCACACCGTGATTTCCTGGGATGATGAACCCATAACTAACAACAGCTTTAACTATAAAAGAGATGCCAACAGGAAACAGCTTTAAGCAGAAAACCTCAGAATTGCTTATCAGGCAATCCATGACAACTTTTTGTTATAGGTTGTTAAACTTTTGACTGCCTAAAAGGGGTTATTTTACTACCCCAATTCCATAACAGTTGGTACATTGTGTAAAATCTACATGAAAAAGATCTTATTCACAATACAGCATAGAAAACATGTCAAAGACATTTTACAATTTCATGAAAAAGAATTTGTGCATTTGTATTTGATGGCAGCAACACATTGCAAAAAAAGTTCAGATGGGAAGCCAAAAAAAGCAGGAAAAATAAGTGGTACAAAAAAAAAGAGAAACAGCTGGTGGCGCATTTAGCAACTAATTACGTTAATCTGAACAGGTCAGTAACCTGATTGGGTATAAAAAAAGGGCATCTCAAAGAGGCACAGTGTCTCAGAAGTAATGATGAGCAGAGGTTTACCAGTCTGCAAAAAACTGTCAACAAATTGTGGAATAATTTCACAATAATGGTCCTCAATGTAAAATTGCACATGTCATTATCAACAGTACATGGTAATATCATCAAAACATTTCTGCACAGCTGGCTTTAAGCATTCAAACAGTGATTCACTTCATGTTCTTAAAATAGAGTTTGTGAGAAATAATATTTGATAGATTTGTTTGAATGGGAAGCTTTTGTATTTTGCTGTATGAGCCTCGGATTGAACATCAAACGCTGTTATTCAGCTGTGATCTGAAACGAATGCAATTAATCCTGGATCGATCAAACCTTCATTTGGCCAGGGCTAGGTAGTTTGTAATATTTGCACTTTGCCATGTTCTCATTTGTGCACTCAGTTCATTTTTGATCAATATGCTATTAAAGACCTTGTTCCTGAGGCAGAACCTGTTTTCCTTTGGAGGTATGGGGCATAATGTTTTGCAAATGCCTGCAGCCGTCAGGTTGAGTGACACAAGGGTTAAAAGAAAATTAGTTTGCATCGAGGTAAGGAAGTGTGGAGAAAAGCACCATGTGTCAAGTAGAAATCATTGATTCCTGTTATGCCTGTCTACTTTGTGGCCTTTTGCTTGTGGCCAGTGAAAAATTAGTCACCCTGAGGTGAAAATGGTTGGTTTCAGGGTGCGGCAATGGACTGAGATCAGTACTAAGTGAAATGCTGTGTATCAGAAACAAATGATGCTTGTTCTTTCTTCCCTCAAGTAGGCATGATTGAAACCTGAACAAAGTTCACACATGTGGGTGGAATAAGTAGAAGACAATTAAAAATTAAACTTGCTACACTTTCTCATTTCCTATCAGCATGTTTTATGCTAATAATTCCCTTTTCAGCCAAACCGGTCAGAATGGGCTGTGCTTAAAATAGAAACTACTTTCCAAATTATACACATCTATTCAATTTCAATTCTAATATTACAATAATAATAAATTAGTCATTGTACCATTTATCAACCATTTGCATTAGTGCTGATGAATTATTAAGATCTTGAGAATACGTTTCCCAAAGGAACATGTAATACCAGTTTATGATTCATTTTCATTCAAAGGGGTCCTTGATTGTACCAGGGGTCGGTGTGGCGAAGCAGTGGGATCATTATAAAGATAATGCAATATTTAATTTATCCCTTTAGGTTAAGGTGTAATGGAATGAAAGAATGCAGGTTACCTGAAGCTGTAATTTCCAACGAGAGGTATTACAGAGGGGAAGTGAAAGACATACACAGATACAGCTATAATATACACTCAAATATCCAAATTTTAAGTCTGTCTTAAGACCTTAAAATATAAAAGTCATTCTAGAAGTTAGTCTCGCCACTCAGCAACCATTATGGCAATGCAATTGCAATTACTTCTTCCTCATCTACATGTTTTCTGTTCAGTCGTCAGAATCCCCAGTCAATCACAGCACTTACAAAAAAAAAAACATTGTCAGCTCAGCTTTACCCCAAATAAGGTATGAAAAGCATTTTTGCCCATTATGTGCAAAGTTACAACCATGTCAATAATTTTCTGCCTCAGTCAGTGAACAAACATCAACCAATGTCATGTTCAGGACACTGTTAGCCAAGAAAACATGACCAAGCTACACTACATTTTTAATATGACAACAAGAAACCTCAACTGTTTCCATGCGTCAGTGCAACAACAGATCAGGCAGGTGGAGGCAGGCCAACCACGGTGGTCTCAAGAGATTACTCCTTAAGATTTCTATCCAGGACTGGACTGAGTGGAGTCTTAATATCCTAGAAACTTGGTATACAGTAGATGGATGCCTACTAGTGCAATTACACCACATGACACATAAATACTTTACTGTTATTTACAAAAGAAAATGTTGTCATTTTTGGCATTTGAGGTGTGGCCCATACAAGGCAAAAACCATAACTGATTTAAATTTGGCCATCCCTTGTTTTAGCCTTTAAAACTGAATGCTTTGATATCTCTGAGAAACCTCTGCCCGCTCCCTTTTTTCCATTCGTGCTGGAAAAGTGTGCATTTTTGTAATTTTTTTTCATTCAAAAATCCCTCACACACTTGGGGACTGCATCTTCTGATAGCATGTTCTCTAAAGCATACTAGTCAGACCATCTTTTTCAAGTCCCCAACATTTGCCCTACTACCAAACACAGCAAAAGAGCCTGTCTCATCACTTTGGAGAAAAACAGGGTTTTGTAGCACTCCTGTGGTTGGCGGGTAAATTTTCCAAGGGGAGACAGTGAATGTGATTGAGGTGTCAGCAGCTGGCATCTTTGGATTACAGAGATTGTAGGAGCAGCAGGTGGTGGCACAGTCGGTAATGGAAGTCTCATTTTCCTTGATGTAGAAAGGCGAGACCACAGCCTGATAGCCCTCGGCTTGAAAAGGCCAGTTCCTCTGGTTGAGGATTCTGTAAGTAATAGAAATACTGTGCCTCCAAAATCAAAACAAGACTAGCATGTCCACGAATTTTAAAATACAGCTAAGACATGCTTTTTTTAAGGTGCTGCTTAAATACACATGAATATGGTCCTGGTCATTGTAGAGCTTGAATTTTATAAACACTATAAAATCCTGTTTTGATCCCTCTCCAAATGTCAAGCCATGTGCAATAGAAAGCAGAAGAAATTAGGTTTTTAAAAGTTGACAAACAGCTAACCTGCTAAGTCTACACCTCACAGCTGAAACTGTATATGCAGTATATTTTCTCAAGATTTAAAAGGAAAGAAAATAACCCTATTTATTCCAAGCCTCTAAACTAAGCCGGCCATGGCCCAAAATCTTTTTTTTATTCGATTTTTATTTTCATTAAAGCTTGCATTAATTACAGAATCTTTCTAACATCAATTTGACATAGTGAACTTGAAAAAGCCATACCTTAAAGCTAATGTTTCTTTTGCAGAGGAACTGTATAGACTTTATACTGGTTTCCATCCATCCATCCATCCATTTGCTTCCACTTATCCTTTTCAGGGTCGCGGGGGGCACTGGAGCCTATCCCAGCTGTCATAGGGCGAAAGGCGGGGTACATCCTGGACAGGTCGCCAGTCTGTTGCAGGGCCAACACACAGGGACAGACAACCATTCGCGCTCACATTCACTCGCACATTCACACCTACTGGCAATTTGGATTATCCAATTAACCTATCCCCACAAGCTGCATGTTTATACTGATTTATTATAACAAATATTTTTTGATATTTATAGGAAATTTTATAATTCATACCTGATACTGTATAAGGACCATATGCTAAGATTGCGATGTTTGTTGCTGTATTTACTTATGAAGACACTCCTTTGTAGCACCACACAATAATCACATCAGTAAAGGTTTGTTGGTTAGAAACCGATTCATGCATGTTACTGTATCCTCCTGCTTTAGTAAGGAAGCTATGCTAACGGAAACACTGACATATTTTTTAATTTGATTTTATTTATATAGCACAACAACAGTCACCTCAAGGTGCTTTGTATTGCATGGTAAAGACCCTACAATAATACAGAGAAAACCCCAACAATCATAAAACCCCTATTATCAAGTACTTAGTGACAGTAGGAAGGAAAAACTCCCTTCTAACAGGAAGAAACCTCCCACAGGTCAGGCCCATTTACTGTGAGCGACTGGGGGTGATGCAAAGAAGATAAAAAAAAAAACATGCTGTGGAAAAGAACCAGAGATTAATAATATCTAATGAAAGGTCAGTGCTTTTTGGGGGGGAGGCGATCGTGGCTCAAGAGTTGGCAGTTCGGCTTGTATTCAGAAGGTTGCCGGTTTGAGCCCCGGCTCGGACAGTCTCAGTCGTTGTGTCCTTGGGCAAGACACTTCACCTACCGCCTACTGGTGTTGGCCAGAGGGGCCGATGGCGCAATATGGCAGCCTCGCTTCTGTCAGTCTGCCCCAGGGCAGCTGTGGCTACAACTGTAGCTTGCCTCCACCAGTGTGTGAATGTGAGAGTGAATGAATAGTGGAATTGTAAAGCTCTTGAGGGGTCCCGAAAAGCGCTATATAAATGCAATCCATTATTATCATTATTATTTTACCAAACACAAGGAAATGGACAAATGCCCAAATCTAACATCAGTATCTATTAAATGTCAACTGTTATCAAGGCTGATGATTTTGTAAATGTGATCATTTTATGCTTTCTTCTGAAGCTATAAACCACTATAACACTCCATGTTTTATTATTCTAATCTGTAACTCATATTGGATTTGTTGTGTTTTCAACAAACACTCAGCTTTTTAACACTGTTATCTTTCTCCAACATGAAGAGCATGAAGAGCTGCTCTTCATCTGCAGTTTTCTATTCCCTGTAATTACAGATGGGAAAGCTCATAAAATCAACAAGCTGTTATCTGTAGTACACAAATATTTCACCAATGTGAATATGTGTGTAACAATGATGGTGTGAAAAATTAAGAGAAATTGAAAACTGAGACGTGTTTATACTTGTCCGTGTCCTTGCCTCCGAGAACACGTGCTTGTGATCCCTGTATCTGTCTGTTGTAAGACTTGGGGCTCATATTTTATTATACTCATTAAAGTGTCCACCTTTGCATGTTTTTCATTCAATGTATTTCCCCATTCATACTTAACTAATTGTGGACTAACAGATAACCCTGAAGCAATATTAACTGAACAGCAGTCAGCATCCTATTGCTTTCATTTGAGTCTGTGGAGTGGTGCTAAGGTTGTAATGCACTGTTCTGTCAGAATCTTTAGTGTATTATAGATCTGTGTATTGGTTTGTGGTTGTATACTGCAGCATGCACCGGGTTATTACTATAATGACAACAATGTTGACAGTAGTGTGACCAAACTGTGCCACCCTGTATGGTCACAAACGGTTTAAAAGAGGGGCATAGCTACCATGATGTTAATCATTGATTTTTCTGTCTTCAGCTTCATAATCGTGGTATGTAGAAACTGGATGTGAGGCAACAGGGTTAGGTCAGACTGTAAAACAGCTCATGAATTGGCTAAATACTTGTCAATGATAAGTCATTAGCTAATGAGCACACTACAGACAATTGCTACTGTTATTGCTCACCTCAGAGCACTTTCTTGTTGTCTTATAAAAAGCTGTCAGAAAAAAAAAATCTGTTTTTGTTCATTCCCATGATGCAGAATTTAGGTTTCAGTCTATTGGATCTATTGCGGCCTTTGGCCTGGGAGCTTGAGGGTCCTGCGCTCTGCACTCTTCTGGACAGAGAGCTCGGATGTTGTTCCAGAGATCTGTTGGAGCCACTCACCTAGCTTGGGGGTTTCTGCACCGAGCATGCGGTCAGTCGTGGGCATCTTTCTGATGTACTCGTGGGTTTTTATTGTCTCATCCTGGAGTGTGGCACTGACACTCATTAGTTCCCAGCCTCCTTCCTTCTGCTTAGTTTACAGTATCAGGGTGCTGGACTTGGGATGAAACCCTCCATGAGCTTCCTCGTCTTGATGTTAGTGACTTGTATCTCCTCCTTTGGCCAGCTTATTATCCCAGAAGGGTACCTGATCATGGGCAGGGCGTAGGTGTTGATAGCCCGGATCTTGTTCTTACCATTCAGCTGACTCCTCAAGACTTGTCTGACCCTTTGCAGGTACTTGGTTGCAGCTTTTCCAGCGACCTCTCCATGGTTCCCATTTGCCTGTGGGATCCCCAGTTACTTGTAACTGTCTTCTATGTTGGAATTGTTGCCTTCTCGTAGTTTGTTCCCCTTAGTTCTGACTACCTTCACTCTCTCTGTTGTCATCTGATTACACTTCTCCAGTTTGAACGACATTCCGATGTCATTGCTGTATATCCTGGTGTTGTGTTGGAAATCCTTTTTTTTTTTTTGCCATATAGGAACCTTAAATTCTTCAACTATTTGTGTTAAAAAAAAACATGCAGAAATGGTCCTTTTCATGTTCGAGGCTTGTGAGAAAAAATAATCTAAACATTATATTTCTTGCTTGCATTGCGTGTATGCTTATTCTTATCATAAGATATAATGTGTTATCAAAAGTGAACACAACGACAAAAAAGAAATGGAAAAATGCTTTCTTGGTTCTCCATCTGAGGCTTTATTCAAGCGTACTAACGTAGGTACATGAGACACAAAGTCAATAGAAGTAAACAACATATTTGAAGTATTTGAATGTGATAGCTGTATACAAGTATTAACATTGCTCTCAATAATAATATGATACTGTGGGATGAATTTTGGGATTTTTTTTTTATTGGTTCCAAGGAAGCGTGCGTAGTTCACATTTTACTTGTACCCATAGCAACAAGAGGCATGCTTCATAACCTGTTAACTCTCTTGTCTTAAATTTAAATGGACAATATAAACATTGGTACCGTTTTATATGTGTACATAGTAAAAAAGCATAACCATTTACTGTGACCAGTGTCCATATAAAGATGAAGACAACACAGTGATGGAAACATCCCTGATTTTGATGCGGCAATCTCTTACACGACCCCGTCAGTTATTTTCTTTGTTATTTATTATAGCTTGTCAAAGTAAGGTAAAGGGTTTTTCTGTGAGGTGTTTAGATTATTTTTCTACCCCCTGCAAGTCTGTATGTGTGTAGGCATGGGACTGCGTGTTTGTGTGCAGCATGTCTGTGAGAATGAGTACACAGACTTGGATTTTCACACTGGAGGTGCCAATTAGCTCTTGGAGATGACAAGAGAGCATGAGTTGGCTCAGCAGTAACGAGCTGCTCCAACAAAACCTCTCTGCCTGCTTTTTACTTTGTCTCGCCTCTTATCGCCTATCCGCTTAGAATCTACGCCTATTTTGCTGCCATCCAGTCGCTTGCTCCATTTCTACTGCTTATTTCCGCTGTCTTTTTTTTTGCATTGGCCATCGCTTTCACTCCTTCTCTGCCTGGTTGTTCATTTTCTGTGGGCCCCCAGCTGTCTCATTATAGTACTCGGCTTCGAGCAGACTTTTTATTTCTCTTTCTTCTGCTCTGCTGTACCCAACTGCTCTATCTAAAATCTCTCTCTTCATTCAGCCTCGTTCTTTCATGTTTACTTCTTCCTCATCTACATGTTTTCTGTTCAATAATCATTTTAGCCAGTGATTTAAAAACATCTTTATTCAGAACCACTGTGGTACCCAAGGAGCAATTGTTTTGTGTCAAAGGAGAGATCCAAGGCCTACCTGCCATTAATAAATCTTCTGTGTAAAAGGAACCACTTTACTGTGTGAATTCATGCACATAGATGTGAATAATAAGAGTTATGTGCCACACCAAGTATTTACTTGGGGGGAAAATGACGTTTGAGCAATGACTTTTGTTCATGCCACATCTTATGTCTTTAACTGTGTTCATTTTCTTGACATTCTTTGACCTGTCACTGTGCGGTTGGTTGGGTGTGCTGGTAAGATTTCCACCTGGGCAGCTGTCCAGTAAATCAGTCAGACTCCTTTAAGCCTGGCATATTTTGTCCTCTTGAGCTAGTTTCAGAAAATTCTTACAAGCTATTCAACAAAACGGAAAATTTGAGATGAGCGAGTTCATGTGGAGATTCTGCAAGTGAGGTACTCTTTTTGATCATTGATCATGACCAGAGTAGGAGTGGAGATTGAAAATGCAAGAGCAAGCCCAAACTATTGAAGATAAAATATATTTTAAAAGCTGAACAACATACAATAAGGTTTCTCTGCCTTATCTGGTTAAAGGTTTTGATGTCAATAAGTCATTATAACAGTGTGTCTGATTCTAATTACTGATGGTAGCGTCTTATCCCTTGATGTCACGTAATATTGTTTTCATTGCCACCAATGTCTGTTATGTACAAGGTCTTCTTTCAGCGTCGATGGCGTGATGCACCACTGCACCGCAACGTTGGCCACCTATAAAAAAGCCTGGAAGAATAGATTCGACATACATCGCAGCCTGTGGTTTGTGTCAGATTTGGACCATCATGTTTTACATTTGGTTCCACTGTTTTCCACTTACTGTTTAGATTTTATATTTATGTTTAATTTTTCACAGAAAATTACTTTTTACAGTTATGAAAATGTTGTGGGTGAAAATCCAGCCCTTTCAACCAGTAACTCTTTGAAAAGACAGATGAGGAGTTGGGAGTGACAGTCCTAAAAAAACTAATGCTGCAACCAAAGTGAATCTTTGTGTGTAATCAAGACAAACCACCAGCTTTGACAGAATATCTGGAAATGAGAACAGTTGGTGTTGGTAAACCATAATTTAAACTTTGACACCAGAATCTTGGGTGAACATCCTCACATCAGTGTTATTAAAGTGTACTGATCAGCTACACAGGGTGCAAACCTCTCAACCGTTGTGCTCCCAGATTAAGTCGTGTTCCTGCACGATTTAAGAGGATAAGTGATTTTGAAAATAGATGAATGAATGTGAGATGTTTTTAAGACTGGAACTGCCATTTGGACATATTTGTTTACTTAGTGCTGTCCCATTCTGTTTAACAGTTAAAAATACGAGTGCTTGTGGCAGGGTGTATAAAGTAGAGAATGTTTTGTTCAGAAAACAGCCTGAGCCAGAAAATTAGTTTCAAGGGCGTGCAAGCTCAGAAACTAGCAACGCAATCAATGAGATGCTGATATTGATTACCAACCCACACAGATTTATTCTTGGTCAATTTGAAGTGTGGACCATTAAAACTACTGTACACTCACTGTACTCACTGCATTACTGTAGTAAAGGTCTGGTGAGTCACTACTTACAGATATAGCAACTCAGACGTCAGCAAGAGGTCAGCTGGCTGACAGCCACTGGGAGTCCCACTTTCTTTCCGGGTGCATCTATTTTCCTCTGTAAACACGCCCCTTTCACTCAATTGGAAAGTCTCACCAAGAGATGTTGCTTTTTTTTTTTTTAGTCATAAAGCGTTGACTTGGATATGTCTGTGAAGGTTCTCAGTCATCAAGGTCATTGAAGTCTAAGGAGTTTGGAAAGAAATGTGTCTGGACTTGATTTCCTGAAGATGTTTTAAATCTCATAGAAGCTTCTTCATTTTTAAGAACAAATGGTGGAGAGTCCCAGATTTTTAAGCCCTAGTGGGAATGTGCCTAAGAGGGTTGTTGGCCCCCTATTGATCCTCTGCCATAATCACAGGCAGTGTTGGATATGTTACTTTAAAAAAGTAATTAATTACTAATTACTTAGTCAATATTGTATTTAAAATACTTATCTAATTACTGTGTCAGAAAAGTAACCGAGACTACAGCACGCATATATATATATATATATATATATATATAATGGCTGTTGGAGCATAGACGCCATACTTTAAATGTGATGCACTAACAAAGAATTCTGAATCTCACTTATTTCTGAACCCAGAGGTCTGAACCTAGAAGTAAGGTTAATCAGTTAGCAACCTACTTCAAACTTAAAGACAGTGTTTGTTATCATTTAACTGCCTCTCTTTTTTACCTGCTAACCACTACTGCAACTGCTAACCCTGCTCAGGAACTAGGTTACATGGCTTAACAGAGATTTTGATACCCATTAACTCTGACAGGGATTCTAGGTTTGGTCAAACCAGTGACCAAAGAAATGGCTGCGTTGAACCTCCCCTGGTATCCCTGACCAGCAACCTGTATGGCAATATGATGCATCTGAAGAAGACTTCCCCACTGTCTTCATCTTTTCTGATTTTCTATAATGTACAATTCACTCTTTATTTCTTTACCATAACATTTGACAGATTTTCATGCATTTTTTTTTTTTTTTGCTTTCCTTTAATTTGGAAAAAGCAACACACGACTAAGTTCAGTCAAAACTTTCTTCTTGAACTCAGTAAGGTCCCCAGTTTAGGTTATAACTGGGATTATTATTCTACGAAAACATATGATTGAGATTTTGTTTCCTGTTTAATTTCTTTATTATTATTTTTGTTATATACTTTACACTGTGATCCAGAGGAATTTGTTTATTCATGTTTTGTTTTTACTTATTTGAATATTTCCATCCCTTTTTGTTGGTTTGCTGTTCATTTTCTTTGGTACAGAAACTTGAAAAGTAATGGAATACATGCAACATGATCTATGATCTCTGCTGCATTTGGGTCCTCACCTCTACATTCCACTCTGTTTGTTATCATCATGACTTCACTAATATGAATAAAAAGACTAAAGAGAATGAAGTAAGTGAATGAAAAATCCTGCCAGGAGATAAAGTCAGCTAGCTTAAAACCATTTAAAGCACTCAGCAATTTAAGTACAATTACAATACAGTAGTTGGCACATATTTTTCCTTGCTCTCTTCTCACTGTTTCTTTAATTCCTTTTTTTTTTTTTGTTTCTTTAATTCCTGATGTCATAAAACATATGAGATCAAAAGCCATAGCAAAAAACCTCAAGGGGTTCAATAGATCTGATAAAATGAAAGGGGAATCTAATATCGGCTGTCGTGGTTACCCCTGAATTTGATCTACGGTTGGTCAGAGCAGCAGCAACTGAATCGCATACTCTGGGTCTGTGCGTTTCTTAAAAGTTACCTCATGTTCTGTTCAGTCATAATACATTTATAGAATATGTGACATCATTTTGGAGAGCCGGAGTGCTCCGGCTGGGTTTTGGTTTCCTCTAATATGAAATGTTGAAATAAAGGAATAGATGTTACAGCATCCATTAACAGCTCTTATCGCTGCCCTGTAATTTAGTTTTAACTAATATCCATGAAAATGTGATTAAAGTTTTGTCTTTTTTCTCCAAAGAAGTTCAGTTAATTTCACAACTTTTCAGCTTTCCTCTCAAAGTTAAAATGGTTATCATGTTAACCTTAATCAAGTTACATAAGCAAATTATCTAAAATGAAACGCACATGAGGACACATGCTCATGTTTAGTTAAAAGTTTATTTTTACTGATTTTTTTGCTGCTCTTTTATTTTCATTATCACACACAAAATGTGGACGCTCTGATTAATTACGTTTTTGGTTGGTTTTTTTTACCTTTCAGTGCAGAAAAAAAAGAAAGCCCAAAAAAGAGTTTGTGCTTTGGAGTCTTAAAAGCAACCATAATTTTAAATCTATTTATTCTTAAAACCGTTACTTTAATTTGGAAGGGAAGTGCCAGCCCTCAGCTAAGAAGCAAAAATAAACTCTTCTAATAAGTGATACTTTCTTATTGCTCTCCAAAATGTAAATTTTCTTCTGCTGGCTAAAACATCAAGGAAAAAGTCAAATGCAGAAAAAGTAAGGGGTTGTTTTTCTTCTCCTTCTTCTCTGTGGTTAAAATTACCTCTTGTCATTTGCTTCTTCACATGCGGTGGCTTTAGACGCTGGCTCCCTCGGTCACAGCTTGATGCCATTACAAGGCAGACAGCTCATCAAGATAAGTGACAAATGCTTGACCAACAGAAGGGAGAAGGGCAAGGTTTAAAATGCCATTTCGGCCTCAAGGCTATAATTGGCATACTGCTTTAAGCAAGCAGCAGTTGTTGTGTTCAAGTGCCACATGGCAGTGGCACGAATCGGCACAATCTTATCTTTTCTATGCTCTGTGACTGATTCCCATGTGGTATACAGATTGTATAATGAAGCTGGACCATGAAAACGCACAGATGTTATTGTGAGCCACACTGCCAGTGGTTGGCAGAACAGCCTGCTGCTTGAATGGTCCTGCAATGTGTTTTTTGTGTGTGGGTGGAGGCATGAGGGAAAGGAAGTGAGATCAGCAGAGGGAGCCTACTGGTTTCAATGTGCCATGGCATGTGTTGGTACGAGGGGGGCTACATTTGTTGATGCAGTGTGTAGACAGGTCTGCTCAGCGGCACTTCAGGATGCAGGCAACCTGTGTGATACCTGATGTTCTTCTGTGTGTATACTACCAATGAATGCGCTACACCTGAAAGATGGGTGCATATCTAAAGGCATAGTTGTTTTTTATATTTTCTGTCATCCCTGTTATGATCATATAATGAACACAGTTCTGACTGCAAGATGCCCTGCACATATTTTGTTTGTGTGAGGCACCCAATCATAAGAAAATTATGGAGGGGAACAGGACTTAAGTCTGTATTGGTGGAGCACCAATGTCGAGTATAAGATAAATAAGTTCAATAAGGTGAGATCATTAGAAGGAACATGATTTGTTGATATACAGAATTCAATTAAGGCATTTGGCGATTAGACTCCAATGGCCTATCACTAGAGGGAGGAGATGGAATCCCAGCAGAGATAAGGACTAGGAAAGGACCCCTTGACTCTCGATGCTGGTGGTGGAGATGGAGGCTTGGATGGAGCATGATTAACAAGGAAGAGCCGGGGCTGGGAGGAGGTGGGTCGGACAAAGGTGTCTACAAGGGAGAATAACAGATGAGCAGTGAGATTTAAAGTATGTTGAGTGGAATCTGATTGGCCTGAAAAAGGCGGGCAGAAAGATGATTGGAGTAGACCAGTGGTGTCTCAGTGGGCTTGACACCATGAGAAAGTGGAAGTGATAAGAAGCTTAGATTAGTCACCAAACACCTGGAAAGCAGACAGATGTGTAATTACAGACATAAGCACAAGCTTCGTTAATATTCTGATCTATGAAAAATAGTACACTACAAATAGCTATTGTAGTAGAGTCTAAGAATAAAAATACAGTTAGAAATTGGCATATAAATCGCTTCAGAATAACTGACCGATATGTCCACTGAAAGTCTTGTAGACATTAACATCAATGTGTTTTCATTGTTTACATTAGAGTTTTACCCTATTAATCTATACAATCTGCTGATAGATCAGTAATTCATTAAAACCATAGACATGGAGTCAGTAGAATTCCAGTGAATCACAGCTGGTTGGTTAAACTATGATGGTAATGGCTTATGCGTTGTCAGAGACATTTTTTTTAATCCCTCTTCTATGCAAAGTAAACATCCACATAAAGGTGCTCGGTGTGGTCTTGTGGTCTTGTCTGAAAGTAGACAAGAAAAGCCTTGCTGGGTCCTCAAGGATTTCTAATACAGAAACAAAACACACCTCAGTAAAAACCCTGAGATTAAATTAGTGCGCTTGAAAAGCCCCACAAAAGGACCTCTTCACACACCCCTAAAATATTTAGACCACATCAAATAGAGCGACCTTCTTTAAAAACCTGCTTCAAAAATGAATATTTTTTTAAATAACTTTGAAATAACTTTCATAACTACCCTGCAAATAATAATTGTTTGCAGGGTAGCATTGATTGGTCATGAAAAGGTCAAGCACATTTTTTTAAACTTTTTTTCTAACTGCTATTCTACTGAAAACTATGAAAATGGAATGCTTTCAACTTACAATTTGTATCCTTTTATACTGAACTACCAATATAATTATTTCAGAATGCATTTTTTTAAGTATTTTTTTCCTGGTATAAAGAAAAATCTTAAAATTCCTCTTTTTGAGACTAGAGGAAGGTTAGCGGAAAGGCTTCAGGATGAGGTTCTCGGGTGCTGGGTTTCTGGCTGGGCCTAGGGGGCTTGGTCCTTGACTGGTGTATTGCCAGGGCTGTGAGTTGGTGTATGCACTGAGACCATGGGCCTGGGGAGCTTTCTGAGCACTGGTCAAACCAGGGGCCCCCTTTTGCTGGCAAGGAGGTTTTTACCATCTTTTGCAGGTGCTCTCTGCTTTTGAGGAGACCATCCTGCAGCCAGGAATCCACCTTTCCTCCCGATCCCTAAGTACTTGCCTCCTCCTGCTCCATCATTCACATGAATGGATGCAGGTGCATCACTGAGGTGCAGGGGAGGTCCTCCTTTTCTGTGCCCTCATGTGCTGGGTGGAGACTTACGTGATTTTATTATTTTGTTCCAATGTACAGCACTTTGCATCAGCTGTGGTTGTTTTAAAGTGCTTTATAAATAAAGATGAGGAAGAGGAAGAGGACGAGCTGGCCGTCTGATGAGGTTCTGGGCAAGTGTTTTTTGTATATGTGCATGAGGAAATGCATGCACCCACTATTAGACACTGACATGGAGAAACCTTATAATCACAAGCGTGCTCACACACACAGGTACTCATAGACACATTATCTTGGGCTGCTGCTGCTTCCACAAATATCGGGTATTATTAGTACCGTGTACTGTTCAGTAACATTGTCACTGTTATTTATGCATGTGTTGGTTGTTGCTGTCCCTTTCTCTCTCTATCCCTCTTCTTCTCCACTTTACTTTTTTCATTTTTCCCATCCCCAGTCTTGTCCCTTATCACTGTCATTATCCAAAATAAAATAATTCTAGAAACTATCCAATAAAACATGACTATCAAGTAGGCCTTTATAACAAATGCTATAATGCTCCATTTGTGAAAGCAAATTGGCATTTCTTGGCCTTTAGTCGACAACTCTGATTTCTACAGTCGAACAGGACAGGGGAAAAAATTCTCTAAAACATTGAAGATAGTAGTGTCCTGTGACTATTACAGACAGTTTCTTTGCAGTGTTTCTTTAAATTGAATATTGTAGTGTTTTACCAAGATCACATGAACTAAGTTGGCTTCAAGCTTTACAGCAGAGTATCTAAAATGCAATCAGTCTACTACATAGTGACAGTGCTCCAGACCTACAAAGAAAGAAAAAACTAAACAAACGCTGTATTAAAATAATTAAAACAACAATTATTTTTGTTCATTTGTTTGTTTCCTTGTTGACGTCTTAAAAAACAGCTAGAAAAGATGTTTTCAAAAAGAAGAACTCTGTCACTATTCTGGGTCTTATGACCCAGTGTTTTGAGTTTTAGTTCATTTTGATGTTTATAGTATGTTTAAGCTCATTAGGTCTCCTATGTTCATTTGCTTATTAGTTCCCCCTCGTGTTTCCAACCCATGTTAAGTCTCCCCTGCTCTTCATGTGTTTCATGTCTGTGTCTTACGTTGTCAAGTTCTGGTTGTCATGTCTGCGTCTCATTATGTTTCCTATTTTATTTTGAAGAGATCTTGTGTTTTTATATTATGGTTTATGTTTTGAGTCCTTTGTTGTACTGTTTCTTGTTTCCCTAGGTCTGTTATGGTTATCTTAGGTTTAGTTCTTTGGCTTTGTCATATAGCTTCCCTGTGTTCCATGTTATGTCCACTGTGACGTTTTTGTACCATGTTTCAGGTTCCTGTGTTCTGTCTCCCCAGTTGCTGTTAAGTTTGCATGTTTAGAATTCAGTCAGTGTGTTTCCTGTTTTACTTTGAAGGTCCATGTCTCATGTGAGTGTTTCTAGTTTTGCTTCCCTTGTCTCGTCCAGCCTGATTACTCCCAGCTGTGCTCTCCTTCTGTGTCTCATTCCCTCGTTATCCCTCTGTGTATTTAAGCCCTGTGTTTCTCTTTGTCAGTGTTGTAGTCTCCCCCATGCTGTGTGTGATTCTCCCCGTGTCTCCTGGTATACTTTATGATTAGCTTTCCCAGTTTAGTTTTGTATTGCCTGTGTTCTATTTTTCCAGCAATTAAAGCTGTGCTTTTGAGTTCAAGTTCTGTCCCCGTGAGTTTGCGTTTGGGTCCTCTCCTGCCTGCCACACAGCCGAAACATGACAAATTCTACATAACAAGAAGGGGAATTAGATAAGGTGCTTTCATGTAATCACAATATACACCTCGGGTTAATGTTATTACAATTTAAATGGCAAAAATCCAGAACACTGCCGTAATGCTGGTCCTCTTTAATGAAAAAGTAAAAGATAAAGCACAGGCAGAAGAAATTCAGCAACACTTCAGTAACATAATAATAGGGCTCCTTTGTATCTCACCCACCTATTATAATTGTGCATCAGCAAATTATAAAAATAATAATAAATAAATAATGTGTGCATGCATTTGTGTGGCTATGTGTGAAAGGGAGCAAGCGCGGGATAATTTTGCCCATCTGTACTCACACAGTTGGAAATTCTGAGAATCTTTTAATGAGGTGTTTTCAGTCATTTACGAGCCGAAACATCGGATGTGCTTGGCCATTTATCCTGAGTTCATCTGCGATTTGTTTTAGGCAGTGCTGACAGCTTGTTATCCAGTCAGTTTCCACCTAATCTCATAGCTCACCTCTTATCCATGTGAAATCTTGCTGCATTTAACTCTCATACCCAATTTTTCAGGAAGAGATTACACATAACTCTGAAACATAATTTGAAGTAAGGTTTTAGCTTTGCTTTACTTCAAAAGAAAGCTCTGATTTGGAGTGACTTTAGCCAAGGCCCCAAATTGCAGTTGCATTGCATTTAATTATTATCTAACCTTATCCCACAAATTAAAGTGCTCTGGGAGAAATATCAGTCTCCTGTTCTGCTTTTTGAATTTGATTCATAGTGTAATTTACTTTTACATCAAACATTTTAGCTCTTTTAAGATGGGACTGATTTCCCTCGTTTCAGCTACTCTTCCCTTCCCCCCTTGGTTAAAAGGCTTTTGTTCTTTTTTCCTTTCATGACCTTTTTAATGTTATTTCAAAACAAAGAAGATTGCAGGTTATCATCCCTCAAAGCTTGAGTAGTTTTAGTATGGACAGAAAAACATATGTGCTGCATTAATTTAGCTTCAAAGAAACAGATCAAAGCTAAGATTAAAAGCTGGACAATACTCAAAGTCAATGAGAGCTGTCCACAGAGTACCAATACCTTTGGGCTAATCAAGTGATGCCATTACCTGTAGTCAGACCTGAGCCATTTACTGTGCAGTCTGAAAGTCAAAAGAAGTCTTTGTTATTGGTGGTATTGATGCTTTAGGGATTAGCCTTTCCACTCCATTTCTGAAGGAGAGATGGCATATTATCATGATTGGAAGTAAAGAAATTAGTGTGTCTGGTTGCATTAGGTTGCATCAGGAAGGGAATCCAGCATTCAAATCTGTGCCAAATCAGACGTGCAGATCCAGCCACTGTGGTGACACTTTTGCGAGCAGGGAACAGCTGAAAAAAAAAAAAAGGTGACTTGGGAAAAATGTGTATTCCTCAACTGGTTGCGGAGTGGTTGTTGGAAACTGCTGACAACCAATGACTGTAGAAGACACCAACAGCTGAAATTAGCCTGAAAGTGGGTGCTGAACCAAAAATCTCATTTGAATATTTTTGGTCTCCCACAGAATGCTGGCGTCGCCTGCAGTTGAATTTATGTTCCCAAGAATATGGGTTAATTTTTGGAGTTATTTAAATTCATTTAGTCTAGGTTATAACTGGCACAGAGAGCACTGTACCAAAACTTTTCAGACTTACTATCATCTTTTATGTATTTCAGTTCTCTCGCCTTGTATCACTTCCAGAAAAGAAAAAATGCAACGCATACTGAGGGTCTGACTTTATTGCCTCTGACGCCAGAAGAGTAAAGCAGCTAACATTCAATATTTCTAGGAAATATCTTTCATACTTTTGATTAAATGATTTAAGGTTAAATATTTGGTTGAATGTTTTGTGTTATCACAACTCGGTATTTGTTAGTAGAGATGTTCTTGGCCTTGGGACGTTTGCTACAAGGAGAAAGATATAAATGAAAACTTGTGTGGTATTTTGAACTGAGTTGAAAATGTCCCACGTGCAAAACAGTTTAAGAAGCTACACCATTGTTGAACAGGCTCTATTAATTTCAGATGCATGTCAGCTACAGTGGTGTTTCACCGTATAAAGCAAAACGCTAATATAGACATTTCATGTCATTTTTAATTGAGTAATATTAAAACTTCACCCAGTTTCAAAGGACAAGAATACCACAGGTTATATTAAATTCTATGTATATATGTACATGTGCAACTGATGTTACAGCTACCCCTATCCAAAGCATTTGTATATGCCTGCATGTGTGTATGCATAGTCCAAAACTAAAAGATGTCAGAATCACGCACCACCACATCTGCTGTTTTTCAACCGTTTTGACCTTCTGTTCGAAGATTTAACAAATGGCCCAGTTGAGCTCACAGCCTGACACCGTACTGTCCGATGAACCGTGATGCATATTTAACAGGATCCACCAGCCTGCAACATCTCTGCTATAAAACCAAAGTCTTGCTAAGCTATTCAGTCACTCTTAGATGCAAGTCTGAGTGTACTGACAGCCTCTATTATATGCACCACTGGACAATCCGCAGCACTCAGACACTGCTACTAATGATAATGAAGGACGGCACACTCCTATCTCTATTTTCTTTTAAGCCGGTTGCTGAACATTTTGGAAGTAACACACATTCCTGTTGTTATCAGACCTTTCTAATAATCACTATTTACTCCAAGGTCTTCACAACCACCTTGCAGTTTGTGTGACTGAGTGATTATAATGGTCTACAGAGTTGAGCTAAAATGAGCTTTCCTTCAATCGGACCGTGTGGGGAACTGTTACATACCTGAACAAATAAAAAGCCAACAACAAAAGACTTTATAGGATCCCAGGGAGATGAGAGGATTTCAACATTAGTAAGAAAATTGCATCCAGCACGTTGGTAATATTTCACACTCACTTCTGCTACCTTCAAAATGAAGGTATATGTTTCTTGTTTATTTAAAGCTGTAAGAAAAGAGCTTTTTGCAATCAACTGAAAGCATGTTAGTCCAACATACAGGCTTACCAATACTACAGAACCAATAGGGCAAGAGCAAAAGATAAACTGCTGGTAACTCAATGACGGCTCAATAGGTCGAGTGGCATGTCCACTCACTGAAAAGTCAGTAGGTCAGTAGTATTCAGTAGTAGTTTTTTGAGGAACATGTAGAATATAAAATTCCTCCAGATATGTCGATAAGCATGCATTTAGACTGTGTATTGCAGTGTACATTTCTGCCAAGTAAATTGCTAGCTTTTTAAATGAGAGAAACTCCTCGACCAAACACATACTTTGTTAGTATTTTAGAATTGGGCTCCTTGTTAATGAATTCATGCTGTGAAGTCAAAGGTACAGCATTTTGCATGGTGTATACTGTAACTTTGCAAACATTCACTATGTCAGACTAGTTTGCAGAGTTTGTGTCATGGTCTGGGTTTGTGGCTGTGTTTTTTCACACTTCTGCTGAGTTCCACCTCTGGCCAGAACTCTCATCAACGCATCTGTCACACTCACCTGCTTGTGATCTGGGATATTCAGCCAGCAGATTTTAAGACCAGCACCTGCAACTATTCTTCGCCAGTTTGTCTCCTAACCCACGTTAGTAACAGGCGGACTTTGCTTCTTGTGATTTTTTTGTGTTCTTGTTAACTTACCTCATTGTCCTTGCATTCTAGTAGCCTCTTGGATCCATCATACTCAACCTTTGCAGTACCTTTCATTCACCTGGAATCTCAAACCACTGATTCATGTTCACGGACTCTCGACTCCTCACCTGCCGACCCTCCTGCCACTGCAATCCCGGATTACTGGGCCATTCAGGTTCCGGCTGGACACACTTGGCTAACTCTGCCTCCCCTCTAGGCCTCTCCACCTGCTAGTAAAGTAACCCATGAAGGCCATCTGTTACATCACCTCCCATCTCCATTCCTAAGTATCACTCCTAACCTCTCTCTCCCTCTGTTTCAGAGACCCTCAAGTTTCATGAGACACGTATTATTATTGCTTTCGGTTGTGTTTACAAATAGTAAACGCAGGAAATAGAAAAGTTTAGCTAACCTCGATTCCTGCTGTGACTGTCTGAATTTGCGTTTGTGTTCACATACTGGCCTCGGCCCACCTTGACAATTGGTTATATTCCAGTTTATTCTGACAAAGCTTACACATAGCTAATTACTACAGAACAACACCAGTTAACATAGCTTTTTCCTTCACTTGTTTATAACTTCTATTCACAGAGTGTGTGTGTGTGTGTGTGTGTGTGTGTGTGTGTGTGTGTGTGTGTGTGTGTGTGTGTGTGTGTGTGTTTTGAGGGTGGCATTGTAACCAGGAGTTAAACTGTTAAACAGCACATGTGCTGTTGTTTAGAACTGCAGTCCAGCACCATCAGTTAGAGAGAAACTAACTCTGATAGGCAGATTAATTGTGTAATACTGGAAGTGAGTTAATTTTTCATGTGCTGCAGTATGGCGTCGATGCTTATTCAATAGTAACAATAATAATAACAACATCCCACAGCCAACTGACAATCTGAACGCAAATCATCCTTTGTTTTTATGCAGGTGATATGTTGATGGTGCAAATAAAGTTTGGGTCACAGTCTAGCAACACAGACTTTTTGAGCAGTTTTTTTCCTTTTTTTAAAAAAATGGCAGGTATTTTCAAATTCTTCTTTTTCAAACAGCTCGATAAATATGCCAAAATATGTACTTATATTGACATTTAGATAGCAGACACATTTTGTGACAAACCATTTCTCTCCCAGGAAGAGAAAGAAAACTTTAAACTGCCACACTGACAGATGGGGAGTGACACAACATACTATAGAACGGGAAAGGAAAATAAGAGGTTATTTTCAAAGGTAAGGACTGCTCAGCATGTAAAATTTGATCAACTGGAAATTTAAATGTGACATGTAATATCTTAATTTAATGTAGAGTTTTAAAAGTGGATATTGGATCTATATATGATGTGCTGCTGAATTATACTTTTGTCAAATGTCTTATAAAACAAATTGAAGAATATTAATTGTATGTTTATAATTTTATGAAAATAAGCCACACAGCTCATCAAACAGCTGCTTATATATTTTTTAATTCACTTGGCTGAATTATACTGAAGTACCAACACAAGTCATCTGATCACAGCCTACACATAGAAAAAATTCTAAACAAGTTTTTATTTTACTTATTTTCAGTGACTGAAAATAAGTGGTTTCATGTCATTGAGCTTATGGTTCCCCAATTGCTGAATCCCCCTTTAACCAATGGTCACCACTTCTTTAAATTGGTACGGTAACTGTTGTTGTATATTCCAAAAATAAAAATAATACTTTTAACTGACTCGAATTTCTGGCACTAACTACCATGAGAATCAAATGTCTAGTTAACTAGTCATGCACACTCCTATTACATACAAAAAAGTGTTTTATGTGGCCACTCGGGCTATAAATCTGCTACAGAAATGCCAGTACTGGTTCTCTTTTGCACCCTGTAAGTTCTCTTGTTGATATTTCACTGCACTTAATAAACTGGCAAAATTATGTTGAAGTAGCTCATAGGTTGCACTGTAGCCATTATTTTCACACAGCTATGGCTGGATTATTTTAATGCCAATTTAAACTTGTGATGGTTCTCAGGCAAGTTCTAAATCCTCTTTTCTATGATATCAAAATAGATGCATGCTGTTTATTTGGGATTAACATCAGACACACAGAAAACTAATGAAAGTTTAACTGCGGAGAATTTTCTCTCTGTTTCAATTTCAAGGAGCTGACAAAGACGTTCTGTAGTAAAGTTTTATCTTATCCAAATGTGGCTGACGCTGACACTCATACATTTCCCATGATGTGATTATGTGACTCTGCTATTATGATTCTGCAATGTGGATATGTGCACAGTCCACACGGTTTAAAAAACATTTAATATATGTATGTAAATCTATAGAATGCTCAGTAATTAATCTGTAATTAATATTTTGTGAGGAAAACCATACATGTATTTCAACAAATATTTTTTAATACGAGTTTATAAATGGCTTTTTTCAGCCAAAATTCAAGTGCCTGCAACTCAGGCACTGACTGTATAGTTTTAATGAAATATTAGGCTGATGTTGTTGGAGATGAAATATGGATCCCAGGGCTCTGGTTAAAGATTATTCAACAGATAAATATTTAATGTGGAAGATTACAGTGTGGCTGGGAGCTGAAGGTGACTACGTTTGCCACTGGAGATGCAATATGCACCAACAAACAGCCTTGACATGTTTTATGTAGGTGTCAGACAATGTTAGAATATTTGTATTCTGTCAAACTACCAGACCCGTTGTACTTCTTTTTTTTCAGTAATGCTGTTTACCAAGTGGCTACAGGTCTTTTACGAAAAGAGTATTAAGCGCTTGTTGTAGTGTTTGACCATTTTAAAAGTTGCTGTTGTGAAATTGTGTGTTACATTAGCCAAAACGTACTTGTAAAAAATAATGTCAGTGTGGATAGAGAAGATTAAAAAATGTTATTTAACAAATCCTGTTACAAGCTCTGCTTTTGCTTGAAAAAAAATACCTTCTCTTCAGATAGTTATTAATCAAAAGATTTGAATAGAAATGATAAGGTGCAGCTGTAGTGTAAAAATAAATGACTTCTATAATAAATTTGCTTTTAAAAATCATTGGCTCTTAACTTATAATGATAGAAGAATTTCTCCAGCCTGACATGTCACTTTTCCCACACTTAATGAAATTACATATACCGTATACCACTACATATCAGCTGGGATGTTTTCCTCCACCGCTTTCCACTGTGTGGTTAAAGCTATTGTTTTCTGATGGTGATTTGATGATGATTTGTGATGTGGTTGAATAATTACTAAGTTTTCTGTGTCTGTTTTCACAGTCATATCATATTATTGATATTAGAGTTTGCGTTATTGCACTAAGGTCTCTGGTGGAAGTTGCCACTACATTTATAATCTAGCAGGCAGAGCAAATTTTCAAATATCTCTACAAGTGGCTGGCATTGTGCAAACAATTAGCTATGCATGCTAGCACAATAATTGTCTCATCAACTCACAGTGCACCCAGACACCCTGTATATTCATTTTGGCTACCCAAACAAATCCCATACGCCGATTATGCAATTAAATGAATATTGCATCTTATTCAGTGAAGTGGATAAGATCATTAGGAGGGGACCATGATAAGGAAATCCATTGTAGAAAAGAATATGCAATAAAGACACTAGCACTTCTGACAGATGGTATGACTTATTTAAAAAAACAAACAAAAAAACCCAAGTTGCTCTGAGTAACCGCCCAGTAGCCACCTGGATATAAACGGACCCTGTCTCTGCTGCCTAATGAGGGTCCTCCTTTTGTGGCTTGCCTGTACTAGCACTGACCCTTAGCATCCAAAGCCCAATGGACTGATTCACCTTCAAATGCTAATTACTGCTGATGTACCTGGTTGAGTCATTAAAAAAGCACATCATTTTGATATGGTTAAGTGACTAGGCCAAGCCAATTGGCTTTTGTTTGTATTGCTGGAACACTGTCATTGTCCATCCATGAGTCAGAGGTTTAGAAACAAAAGTATCAAATATTCAATCTGTGTCTCTCTGTGTCCAAGGCTGTGTGTCGTTATGATTTGGACACAGCCTTGGACAGACACAGATTGAAAATGAGCTATTCTCAATTACTTAAACATTAACCCCTCACATAAATAAAAGATCTAAAATTCGAACAAGTAGCCTACAATCAAAAGACAGCTGGTCTGTGACAACCAAGCTCTCTCTGATTTTTCTGAACTGGCTTGTTGCTGAGCAAAATGTATATTTATGTTACATGGTCAGTTTTAAGATACTTGCAAAAGCTTTCATACCTTTAACATGCTGACAATTGATGACAGACAACTGATCAGGAAATCTCCTAAGAACAATTTAATACTTCAGGTATCCATTGTATCTTCCATTTGTAGCCACTCCAAAGCCACGGTCTAATGGATGATTTTTTTTTTACATCATTTGACTTTATTTATTTATTTTTTTTAAAAACTTCTACTTCTACTTAATGTAGTGTTTATGATCTTTAAAAATGAAACATTATCTTCCTGCATCGTATAGTGCATCGACTGGTGTGTTAAATCACTGATCCCAGCAGTATCTGACAGAACAACAGGATCTGACACATTAAAAGGACAACATGTTGTGAGGACATCAACCAGTGAAAGTCTGCATAAAGAGGTTGGTTGCATATCACAAGACTTTAAGCATGAAACGAGAAGTTTGGATACCATCCGGGGCTGTTTTTAAACTTACTTTTCTAAGAGTTTAATAGGTTTTTAAAAAAAAAACCAAAAGGCAACAAACTTATGAATGTATTTTTTTCTTTTATTTTCTACATTTGTGAAGTTTTGCAAAAGTACAGCAGTGATCTTGCTGATCTTTTGAAGTAGTAATTAAAAAAAGTTTACGGTAAAGAAGGGTTAAATAAATTAAAGCATAATTTTTAAGACCAGGTGTTATACACTGGGTAACATAATAATAACTCTAATTAAAAAAGTTTAATTACATCAGTCTCAGATATTAAAAAAGCATTTTAACTGAATTTAACTGAATACATAAAGTTGCTTAAAGGATATTAAGCTATTAAAATGTATTTAAAGCCTTTTTGATGTCAGTATGTAATGATGTGAGAGTCCATAAAAATCCACACTTTACTAGTTACTAACCCTCCCAAAAAAGAAAATGAAGTAAATAAATTTTTAAAAAATCTACTTTGCAACTTCTCCAAGCTCCAGTAGAACTTTTTAATAAGGTGCTAAACAAATCTGTTGAAGTCACTTTGTGACATGTAAACACTGTGGGGAAAAAATAGAGCCTCTTCATACACCTCCTGCTTTTCTCTTCCTCCATGCTCTTTTATCCATCTGGTGTTATGGCAAGCCATCTCTGCTGCAGGAGCTGCTTCTTTCAACCCCCAGCAGCCTTTCATCTCGCCTGGAAAAGTGAGTGCTCCCATGTTTATCCCTGATTCAAGGAGTATGAAGAGTAAGGGTATAGTAGAGGGTATAAGGGGAGGAGGATGCACGGCAGCAGACAAAGAGTTGGGTAGATCTGAAGGCAGTCTCTAACTGACAAAGGCCCCAGCTTACTGCGTATCTGTGACTTTAAGGATTAGCGACTGAGAGACAGTGCTCTGCCTGCACTTGTTAATCTCTCCTCTCCCGACGTCACTCACTCAACCTCATTCGCTCCGTCTCTCTCTCTCTTTCTCGCCAGATGCTTCCTCTGCCCCAACTTTAATTAGTTTTAGCGCGGATTGAAGGAAAAGTTGGTTCCCTCTTCAGGTGATAAAACACTAACTGCCACTGAGCTTAGTCAGGGTTAACAGAGTTGAGGTCAAGTGTGGCCTCTGGGACCGTTTGATCGGGCTGCAGGACTCAGAAGCAAACTGGGGGCCAAAAAAATACAAAAAATAAAAACCGATAGAGACAAGAATTGGATGACTTTCATTTATGTCCTCATTATTGTATTTCTATGGGATTGTAAACTGAAGGAACAGAAAGCACCTAGAACATTTTCGTTATATATTATAACAATAAAAAAAAGTATTTTCCTGACTCTCTTAAAGCAGTAAAACTTGTGTTCTTGAAGCTTAAAATCAATGTGACTGTTGTGCTTTTATTGTAGGAAATATGTTTAACTTATTGCTTCACTTTGAAGGTCCAGCTTAACAAGATGACTAATGGCTTAGTGATGAAATAGCCATCTGGACAAAGCTGCCTATTCATTAATTATGAAAAGGAACACTAATCAAAAATAATGGCCTTCTTAATTACTGTCCCAACAACAAAGCAATAGAACAGGTGACCAAAAGCAGCTTGGCACCTGGACATCGCAGCACATACAGTTTGCACAAATAAACTGCAAATTGACATAATGAGGTTGACAAACTGTCAGCCATTAATAAATGGTGCTGAAAATTGAGATAATTGTCTAACAGGTGTCCTCAGGGCGCTGCATTTCATATTATCAAAGTGCCACTTTCTTGGAGAAAACTGGCATTATCAAGTGGATCTCATTTAGGTACCCCATGTGGCGTAGCCACCCCAGGCTCTTCCAGTGCTTTAGTTTCATTTTTATATTTCACACAGGACAAGCAGCAGCAACACCCCACTGCAACAAGTAAATAACACCTGAATCACAGCAATTAATTAAGTCTCATATTTTAATTTGTGACCGTGAACATCAGCGGAAACATGTTTTTGTGTTGATAGTATTAAAGCAATTACAACACTGGCCATGTTCATCGTTTCCCTCTGGAGGCCTGGGCAGCCAAGTGCTGCTGTCTAATGGAGAGAGCAAATTAATCCTTCAAATGCTGGCTGAAGGAATCCAGGAGGACTTGAATTCACAGTGGACCTTAAAAAAAAATGTTCACTCAAAGAGTCCATAAATTTTGGGTTGAAATTGATAAGCATAATGCATCACCCTCTTGAGTTTAATCCTCACAGTTTATCTAAGGCCTACAGCCTCAGCTGAATTAAACAGATATGATAAAACTCAAATTGGCTTTACAGTGTTTATCAAGTAGACGTGAAGAAGACTGTGCTGCATACTGAAACACGTAACATTGTGATCCAACTTACATGAAAATGGTTATTTACAAATGTACATTAACCTTTTATTGGTATTATATAATGGGAGTGTGATGACCCCTGATCCCTTTTAATATTTAGTATTTGTCTCAAGTACAATTAAATGCGTAAACTATATAAACTGAAAATAAAATTATAGGTTCAGTACTGACATCTCATAGTAAGACTGTTTCTTGCTGAAAGCTCCTGGGCAACTACGGCCTTTCTCTGTGAAGTTTGCACATTCCCTCCATGCTGGTTCCTCTGTTGGGTTACCTGGGTAATCTAGATCAGCCAATGCATGGATGTGAGGGTGCTTGGTGGTCTGTCTGTGTTAAAGGGAAATTATGGTTCAGTGGTGGCAGTCTGTTGGCAGTCCGTGGGCAGCTGCGTACTGTCCCTCTTACAGAGAACATCTGTTGTCAGATGGGAGCAGTGTATTTGACAGGAGCAGATTTACACTGGTTGCAAAGCACTCTCCATAAGTTCTCTGTAGGCAAATACTATGCAAACAAACATGGTGCCATAAATTATACATTAGCCCCACGGTGGACTCTCGGCTTGTCCATTATGTACCCCACCAGTCTTCTGGCTTCAACACAGGAACTTCATGACCACGTGAATGACATCATAGTGGGTACATGCAGTTTTTGGTCCTGTCTATGGAACAGAACACAAAAAGTAGAAAAGATGATAAAAATAAACTAAATAAAAATATAAATTACAAAGTAAGTAGCAATTGCTTTTTTTTTAGATATGTTATATATGCAGGATACCAGGTGCAAGAGACGTAAAGCCGGGAACAATGGAGGTGGATTCAAATGGTTTTGTCATTGTATAGATGGGGAGAGAGATGGAGTAGGAGTAGTGTTGTGGAGGTGAAGAGAGTGCCAGACAGGATCATGAGCTGAGCTTGAAGCTGGAAATCGATGGGGTGATGTTGAATGTTGTCAGCGCGTATGCCCCACAGGTTGGATGTCAATTAGAAGAGAAAGAAGGATTCTGGATCAAGTGGTAGAGTGTCCCCAGGGGGGAGAGAGGGGTGATTGAAGCAGACTTCAATAGATATGCAGCAGAGGTGATGAGGAGGTGGTAGGTAGGTATGGTGTTAAGGAGAGAAATGGAGAAGCGGGGATGGTAGTGGAGTTTGTGAAAAGGGTGGAAATGCCTGTGGTGAACACATATTTCAGAAAGAGGGAGGAGCATTGAGTGACATATAAGAGTGGATGAAGGTGCACATGGGGGGGAACTTTAGATTATGAAGAAGGTGCAATCTGACAGAGATAGGAGACTGCAAGGTGAATGCAGGGGAGTATGTAACCAGGCAGCATCGGATGGTGGTTGTTAGGATGACTTTAGAAATCAAGAAGAATGTGTGAAGGCAAAAGTGAGGATTGAATGGTGGAAACTGAACAAGGAAGAATGTTGTGCAGGCTTCTGGGAGGAGTTGAAACACGCTCTGGGTTGCAGGGAGGACAGAGGGAAACTGCTTGGTATATCCTCTGGAAAGAGGACAAGGGTATTTGGTGATAGAATGAGGAAGTACAGGAAATAATTCAAAGGAACAGCTTAGGAAAGAAAAAGTGGGACAGGCTGGAAGATGAACAAAGTAGATATACCAGAGAATAGATATAGTATATATAGTATACTGTATATATTCTATTAGTATATACACAATATATACTAGATAGAAATACTGGGAATGGAGAAAATGACTAAGGATAGAAATGGAAATGTTCAAACAAGATGACAATATCCTCTGTCGTGAGAGCAGGGAGCAGGTGGAGGTATGCTCTGGAGAGAAGACGAATTAAAGTCATTAGAAGTAAGACAGGATGCACGTGTGAATGAGAAAGAGATGATCCAAAGCAACAGAAACTACACACAGAAAAGAGTGCAGGCAGGGTGGAGTGGTTGGAGACGAGTGTCAGGGGTGATTTGTGACAAAAGGATAGCAGCAAGAATGAAATGAAGTGTTTACAAGATGGTGGTGATGTATAGTTTGGAGAGATATTAGAACAAATAAGTTGAAGATGATAAGATTTCTGGGGGGTGGAGTCAAGGAGAAT
>NW_005187472.1:2848733-2863153 GCF_000239375.1 Pundamilia nyererei
TCATAGGTTCCAACTAGAAGTAGCCAGTATCTATCTGCACCAACCGGAAAAAACTAACTAAAAGAGGAAATGACATGTAAGTGACACACGTGGCATGAGACCTGTTTACAGTGCCTGTTTATTATTATGTTAAAGAGAAGATTAAGCATAGAGTAGTGCTTTGCTAAACAGGCACAACTTTGCTTACCGTTTTTAATTGTCAACCCAAGATTAGCTAGTAATTACTAAAATGAGGTTAAGTAAACTCATCGACCGAGGTGATTGATGTGGTAACACACTGCCTCTCAGCTCCTGAATGTGTCCTCCTGGCAGATGTTTTCCCATTTGAGCTGTGCACATTATCTTTATGTTGGTATAAATGGACTTGCACAAGGGCAAAATGTTGGGCCTGTGATCATTTTCATAACTTAAATGGAAACATCTGGAGGTGTTACGGTAACAGACCTATTATAAACAGGTAGTTTAGAGCACCGCTGAGTACTACTAAGCGAGCATTAGTGCTGTGTAACAACATCATTACTTTATCCATTATGCTGCTTTCCTCTTTCAACACTTGACCAGAATGAAATGATGGATGTCCGCCCCGGGGGAGATTTTTTTTCTTCTTTTGGCTGAGTACGTTCTTAATCTGAATAACAAAAGAAACAAAAAGAACCACACACGTACACACACTTATTTTGTTATGTCACATCTAGCGATTTCACCTTATATGTCTTGCAAAGGTTTGTGGAGAAAAGCATGAGACAATTTCAGCATAGTTATTTCTGCATTCAGCGACTAAGCCATTCAATCAATCTGTGTCCCCCTGCCCAGTGCACACCTAATTGAGTGTCACTTTGAATATCACAGCTTGCTATCTGCTTATAAGAAGACGCCTAGACAATGAGGGAGTGTAGAATTGGGTGTCATCTTACTCCTGAATCTTGCGCACCATCAATCTTGATTTTACACCCTAAAGCATGATGAAGGGAGAGACTGAATGTGCTAATGATGATTTTTAGTGTTTTTTTCACCACTGTGTTGTCAGAGTTGAGCTTTGCTTCATAGTAACTAACCCGGTTGTTTACCTCTTGTTTGTGTGACATGTTCCAAGACACAAGGCATACGGCCACAAATGCATTTAGACAAAATCATGACTCATTCATGCAATGTCTCTTAATGTTAACACTGAACTCTTTGTGACTTTCGTGCTCACTCCGGCTACATTAACATTGCTTTTGTCTCTAGCTAAATGCATTAGCATCCACATAATGCACTCACAGCATGGGTGATTTCTCAACCAGATTAAGCATCTTTATATCCTGATCACATATCTCTGAAATAATGAATTATGTATTGAAGAATTTTAAATAGTACCAGTGAAAGAAAAATGGATGGAACCAGAATAATTGGAGTTTTTCTGTGCAGAAGCTAAGGTGTATATCATTATGTTTACCTGCGTTGACATTATCTATCAGTTAACTAATGCATACTTACGTATTACATTATTGCTGTATTGTCAAATTTACACAAACAACTGTTTGAATAAAATTAGGTTTTTACAGATGGTGTTTTGTTCAGGCTTAATAAATAATTCTATTTTGCAATTCTTATTCAAAATTAATCATGTGCAAACCATTTAGCCTGTTTCTCGAAATGACATGATTACAAATGCTAATAAATGTTTTCCTTTCAAATTTCTCACAAACTTTTGGTTTCAGTAAAAACTACTGGTTTGAAAGCTAACCAGTAGTAAACTTACCACAAACTGTCTGTTAGTTGATCACATCAAACAGTGTTCATAATATTTTGCCAAATGCAAAGCAGAGACATGCAGGTGAGACAAACACATTAATAAGTTAGGTGAGATGTTGTAGACCCAGGAATTGCTGGATTGGTGGAATAAAATTAATTCCTCACAATAAAATTGAAGAAATATAAATATGACAGTCCTTGATCCACAGGTTAAACAATGAATTACATATTTTCTTCTCAGAGATAAATGTTATGTGTTAGTGATTAAGAAAAGTTAGACCTTTTCCCTGGGTGCCTTTTTAAGAAGGTGAAGCATGCATATTTTTGGGTAATGTGACTGGAACACTTTCATTTCTCATTAATGCCTTTTTTCCTCGGGGTGGGGGAAGAAGGGGAATTGATATGTGACAGCTTGCCTACATTTGCTGTTACTCACACATATTTATTCTGCATGTTTGTCACAAGAAGACTTTGTGGCTCCAATGATGTTTGCGCCATTACACTCTCTAACACAGGGGTGGGCAATTCCAGGCCCCGAGGGCGGGTGTCCTGCAGGTTTTAGATCTCACCTTGGGTCAACACACCTGAATCACATGATTAGTTCGTTACCAGGCCTCTGGAGAACTTCAGGACATGTTGAGGAGCTAATTTAGCCATTTAAATCAGCTGTGTTGGTTCAAGGACACATCTAAAACCTGGAGGGACACCGGCCCCCGAGGCCTGGAGTTGCCCACCCCTGCTATAACATATGGTGTGACTGACTCCATATTCTCATACTAGTTTCCCAATTAGTTGTTTATCAGGTTGTCTTGACTTACATCTAGTTCACTGCAATGTTAAACGTATGTATGCCACACAAACAAAAAAACTAATTAGTGAAGTGTGTTCATGGTAACATTAAACTTTCATGTTATGGGTTACATTCGATAAGAACTATAATTCTCAGCCAGTAGATTTAAAGACAGCTTACAGAGTGAGTTTAAGTGCTTTGGGTTGTCTTGGAATCTGTAGCAACATAAACATTTGCACAGAGATGCATGACTGGTCAAATGGTTAAAATAAAATGTGAGGCATGTACACTACTTAGCTTAGCTAATGTTCAATGTTCAACTCCAGTCCTCAAGAACTACTGTCCTGCAGCTTTTAGATCCCCCCCTACAACAAAGGGACTCATCCCATCCAACACAGGTGAATCAAATGATTGGATTACTTCTTCAGCATACCATCAAGTTTGGCAAAGGCCTGATAACAAGCCTTTGATTTGATACAGGTGTGTTGGAACAAGTATGCGTCTAAAAGCTGCAGGGCAGTAGCTCTCAAGGACTGGAGTTGGACAGCCCTGGCTTAGCTGCTCATTTCAAACGAGTTGTTATTTTTCTTTCAAAAAAAGGTTATATTTCGCATCTCGGAGAAGAACTACTCCAGAACTATGACTAAGCCCATCAAGTTTCCAATATATCAGCTCTTCAAGCACTGCCAACCAGCTCTGGTGCAAAGTGCTTCCTGTGACTGAAAATGTAGTAACAATGGTGCATTAATCGGGAGAAATGACAGCATTTAGATAATTTATCAATTCGGTGTAACTAGTGTCTCCCCAGCACCACAGGTATAACATAATGACTCCTTTTCTTGTTGTGCAACTCTGTCTGTCACATAGTACAAATCACATGAGGTAATGAATGTTCAGTTGTGCAACCACAACAAGAAGAGGACATGTTGTGGTTGCATTGTTTTGCTTTAGCTGTCATTGTGGAAGGTGGAAAAACTGGACTAACTGTGGAAACTGTACCTGACATAAGACAGAAAATACAGTCCCATTATCAGAGAAAGCAATGAAGAGGAAGAGTGTGATTTTCCAACTTTTTCCAACAAGGAGTAATTTGCAAATTAAAAGCGACCTGGTTTGCAAAAGTTGGGTAGAGGAAAAGATGGGAGGGAAAGCTGTCTATTTCTAACATACTGTGTTCACAGGCAAAATCTAATGCGACCAGAAGACCATATAATTGAGGTTAAGCTTGTGTTAGGTGGCTAAGAAAGGAAAGCATATAAACCATAGGTCTGTGTGATAAGCATGGATGCCACTGCTGAGAACAGTTTAAGTACTGTTAATGAAATTTGTCAAAGGTCATGGAAACTGTCAGGTGTGGCCTTCAAACAATGTAAGAATAATTGGTTACTGTGGTAACAAGTTAGGAAATGTCCTACTGTGTGTATGTTTTGTACTGTGATACTAAAATATGAGATAAAAAAGACAAACTGCTCAATTTTTCTGTTCCATCTTAGTTTCCTTAAGTCAGCCCACTGATATACAGTCCCTAATCTGTAACAGTTACATGTATGTTTTACAAAACTAAACTAAACAGAAAAATATATTTATAGAATTTAATTCCCACAGAAACTTTGCAAACAGCAAAAAAAAATATAACTGAAGTCCAGTGAGGTGCAGCGCGATTTGTTAGCAGTGATCCATGAAGGATTTCATTCACTATAACATTCCAAATAATGAGTTATAGGTCAATCCATATGATTTCATGTTCACATCTCATGCCTGGATAGTTGAATTTCATTTACAGGTGATATGCTAGATTCAAGACTTTTGTGTTCTATATGCCAGCTGAAATTTGATTATCAAGTATAAACTGCCATGTTATAGTGAAAGATTTCTGCAATCATTTGATTAACTGATCATCGCCAAGAGTAACCTGCAGTATAACACCAGATGTTCTTTCAGTTTGATGTTCTGGAGCATTCAGACGTGCTAAAGCAATGCTACAATCTTCCCAGGAGTGGACGTCCCACAAATTCACCCAAGGTCAGACCATCCAATGCTAGGAGAGACTGCAAAAAACCCAAGTGCTACATCTCAGACTTTTCAGGCTTCAGTTAACATGTTAAATGTTGAAGCTTGTGACAGAACAGTTACAAAAAGACTGAACAAGAATGGCTATATGGGAAGGCTTTCCACAAGAAAACGTTAAAGTTAAAGTTGCATCTGAATGGGCCAAAACACTTCTAGAACATTGTTCTGACTTGCAAGACCAAGATGGAAATGTGTGGCCATAATGCACAGGACCCTGCGCCCTGTGAAAACCAAACACAACTTCTCAGTATAAGCATCTCATACCAACTGAGGGGTGATGATTTGGGTTTATTTTGCAATGGCAGGACTTGGGAACCTTCATGAACTCCTCACAAAAGGTTGTATCTGTTCATCTGGACCTTTTCAGTGGGATAAATTTTTCGTCACTCATCCAAAAGACTTCAGTCTCAGCTAACTGCAGGTTTCCAACCTTATGAACAGTACAAATAAACACTTATAAACAGTGCATATTAATGATCAAGGAACTTACCTCACAGCCCACTGTTCATTCAGTGGGCTAGTTTCAGTCATTGTGCAAATGTACTATAATGTATACTTTACTTTATTGATCCCCGTGGGGAAATTCCTCTCTGCATTTAACCCATTCACTCAGTGAAGCAGTGGGCAGCCACTGGGTGCCTGGGGAGCAGTGTGTAGGGACGGTACCTTGCTCAGGTAAGGGGAAAAGGGGACATGGGCCCATCCTCCCGCAGGCTAGATATAGTCGGGCTCACCTCTACGCATGGCTTCGGCTCTGGAACCAGTCTCCTGGAGAGGGGCTGGACTCTGTCTCAGTCTGGAGTTGCCCCTGGTGAGAGGCGGCGAGCTGGGATGGGTATTCTTATATCCCCTCGGCTTGCTGCTGGTACGTTGGGGTTTTTCCCGGTGGATGAGAGGGTTTGTTCCCTGCGCCTTAGGATCGGGGAACGGGCCCTGACTGTCATCTGCGCTTATGCGCCGAGTGGCAGTTCAGAGTACCCAGCCTTCTTAGAGTCCCTGGGTGGGGTGCTGGAAGGTGCTCCACCTGGAGACTCTGTTGTCCTGCTGGGAGACTTCAATGCTCACATGGGTAACGACAGCGAGACCTGGACGGGCATGATTGGGAGGAACGGCCTCCCTGATCTCAACCCGAGCGGTGTTTTGTTATTGGACTTCTGTGCAAATCAACGAACACCTTGTTTGAACATAAGAGTGTCCGTAATTGCACATGGCACCAGGACGCTCTAGGCCGCAGGTCGATTATCGATTTTGTAATCGTATCACCAGACCTGGGACCATATGTTCTGGACACTCGGGTAAAGAGAGGGGCTGAGCTGTCAACTGATCACCACCTGGTGGTGAGTTGGATCAGGTGGTGGGGGAGGATGCTGGACAGACCTGGTGCACCTAAACGTGTAGTGAAGGTGTGCTGGTACCGTCTAGCAGAGGCTACAACAGCATTCCGAGGGAGACTGGGGACATTGAGTCCGAATGGACTATGTTCAGCATCTCCATTGCCGAAGCTGCTGTATTGAGCTGCGGCCGCAGGGTGGTTGGTTCCTGCCGTGGTGGTAAGGGAGGTCTGGGCTTCTCTGCTTAGGCTGCTGCCCCCGCGACCCGTCCCCGGATAAAGCAGATGAAGATGGATGGATGGATGGACTTGAATTGCCTGAGGTGACACCTAGCAGACAGCTAGCACCTTTAGCTACTGTTTCCAACACCCATCAGAAAAAAATAACTTTATTTTTTCTTACTTGCTCTGTAAGTTACTTTAAGCATATTCATTACAGGACAAGATTTGTTCACACAAATATCTCAACCATAAGGAATGACACAACAAGTAAATTAAGAAGCTAGCTGTAAACATACTTTATGTGCATGCACTGCATAACATTACTCACATGAGTTTTAACATTTTGCTAATTAAAACCATATCTTTTAAGCCATCGTTCACTTAGTCACTGGAATGAGTGACCTTCATCAGTCTCACCCACACATGGGCATTTGATAAGATCTGATTAACTTAAAAGTGCCTCCCACTTTGCCTATAATTAATTCAGCAGCACTTGGAGGGGAAGTAGTCCTGTTAAAGCCAAATCTTCTGCACCATTTAACCGGGTAATGGCAGAGATTTTTATGTTTTTATTAAAGGGCGACCTTGGCTTTCAAGGTGCTGGCAGCTGATGTGCTGAACTGAGAAAAGGAGTGACCAAATAGTGGGTAGTGTCATCTTAATTTTGATGGAGCTGATGATTCATAAAATTTGTGTCACCTCACTTCATTAAATCTAAGTTGGACAATATGCACACAACAAACAAAGTACGACTCTCCACTACTCTGCCTTGTACAATACATGATAGTTAGAACCGCTGAAGTGTTTTAATAGGGCCAAGGATGCACTTTTACAAGGTGCTGCCCCCCAATAAATATTTGTGTGAGGGACACATCACTTGGATTCAGATGTTGTTAAATCATCTGCAGCACTTTATTGAATCATACAGAGGCCTTTATGAGGCAGTCTGGCCCCAATTACCAGTCTTTTAAAGCGTCTTGAAAATATTTACTTTGCATTCAACAGAAAGAATGCATCTCTCTGTGGTGAATAACAACTCTGATTGTAATCTGTTACAGATTAACTGTGCTTTACAAAGCAGGGTTGACCTTAGAGGAGTGCAGGGAGGATCTTAAGAGAAGCGTTTATGATAATTTTGTTACCGAGGCTTCCTTTTTCTGAAAAAGTGGCGATTCCTTGCTCGGCAAGACAGGCTTCAAAAGCGAATAAAAACATATACATTCCTATTATAGATTACATAACTTTAAAATATGAAATTCACACTTTTTTCACTGCAGAACAGCTGTGCAGGTGTGAATTATTCAGGTGATATCTCAGTGGCTTTGTGTTCATGTTTTATATACCGTAGTCTATAGCACTTATGTTCATATTCAACTTGGTTTTTATTAATATGAACATTTTGAAAATAAAGCAAAGAAAAATCTTCTAATAAAGTCCAGCATTTAATAAAATATGTATGTATATACATTATTGTTTAAATTGTTCATATTACTATTTCTAACGTGACCAACTCTGCAACGTTACACCCGTCTTGAAATGTTCAATAGAAACACACAAGTTGTTACTTTATCTTTCTCATCTCTGCTATCTAGTCCTTATTGCATGGTACAATGCACCTAAATGCTGAACAACATGAATAAATCATATTTATGGACAATGAACAAGACAAATGTTTGAGTGACTATGCTGACTCGCACCCACAATAATCCCTCCATCATACAGATCAGTGCTCTCTCATCCATGTATATCATTCAGTGGTTGAGCTGATTAGGGGTCAGATAAATACTACAGCAGCTCGTTGTGCACTCGCTATGATTGTGATGAAATTGTTGGATATAGTTTTTATATATATATATTGATGCTTTTATGTGATAGATGATTATGTAATTAACCATATCACCGCAGAGGAAGTGCAAATATCCACGGCGTGCTTACTGATGCAGTTACATTTCTGAGGAAATCTTATGTATGCATCTGGGAGGGACTGATACATTTATAACTTGAGGTCTGGATCAGGATTAAATTCTGTCTTTCATTCCTACTCGATTCATTAATCTTTTTTTTACGTTAAGTCATCTTAATGCCATCATGACAATAGAAAGATGACTGTAAATGAGAGAGAAGACAAGGGGAATGACATGCAACAAAGGTCCCCAGACAGACTCAAATATGGGATAATACAATCCGTGATCAGAGTCTTAATTCGTAAGCCACAGGGACACACTAAGCTTTTTTTTTTTAAATCAAGTAGCTTTGATCTTGCCCAAAGACATAAAACGACTGTGTGTAAATTAGGCCTACGATTTTAATCTCTATGACTTTATCTTACCACTGTTTCACTCTAGTGTCATATCCCTGATACCTGTACAATATGCATTTTTTAAATATATATACGACAATGCTGTGTGCTTCATGACTGAAACAGTGAAATAAATTTTTTTTACCAAAGGCCACAGAGTTCTCTCCGATCTACTAAATGGTGAAACTGTGAAATCTGAGGTCAAATTTGCCCTTTTAATCATACAAAAGGTTTCCGCTCTCGCATAAGCAGCAATAATCATGATCTTGTATAATATTTCTACAGCTTTGCTTAGCTCTTTTCTAGGCCCCATTATTTACTGTTCCTACAGACAGCATCTTTCCACCAAGTTGGCGAGAGGCCACAGGGAAATGGCCAAGTCTTTCATGGTGAGAAAAAGTTAAGATGACTTTAGCGCTGCCAAGCAGACATGTGGCTCTGGCTTCCAAGATCATGCTGACAGTTTCTGGTCCTTTGGGAATTTGGGCAAGAGCAAGCAGCGTATCTGTGGGCAAGTGGAGGAGGACTAAACCTCTGGAGAAAACAGACGCTTTAGGGTGAGTGGTGGATGAAGCTGTCGTCCTAGCTTGATAATTCCTGTTTGCTTTTTATTTGTGGGAGTTTAAAAGGGGCAAAAAGTCCCTCTTTCTATGGCACAAAACTGTTACGCAAACCCTATTAAGCTTTGATTGCAATGCTAGCATAGGCTAATTGGGATCAGCTACTGTAAATGTATGAGCTGTAGATAGACTATATGATTTTCAGACACATCACATAAACATTGCTGTACAGCTTTGACACTCAAGAGTCTCACAGTCAGACATACAAGCAAACTGCAGTACTCACTTCAAAATAAGAAGTATGACTTTCTTATACTTGCCTGCTTGGCTTGTTAGCAAGCTTTCAATGACCTGGGGCTATTAATAAGAGAGGCTCCCCAGTAGGCCCAGCTCGGGGTCTCCTGTGTCTGTCTACCTGCCATCTTACGCATGAGTCTCTCGACATGATGCCTCGGTAGATGTGCTCCCCTGAGTTGCACTGACAGGTCATCTTTCACTGGCAGCCACTTGAGTGTCAGCTGGAAATCAATTGCCGAAGACGCAGAATGCCTCATGCGTGGTGACACGGGCTCCAGAGCGACTCACTGTGTTCCAAAGCCCTGTTTCATCAAAGTCTGTCCAGCCAGTTGGTGGATGGCTGAATGAGTGAGTTATTGGGAAACATCAGTCCTCTTGTGTGTATGCGCGCACATAAGTATGAGTTGATTTACAGCCATAAGAGTCATTTTAAACCAGAATATATGTGAACGTTTCAGGAGTGCATTAAGAAGAGGGGCATGGGGAGATAGATACTATAGTGAGAACGCTGTCAGGAAGCAAATTAGGCATAAGCTGACATCTATGCAGTGCAGTAAACACCTGGTCGGGAAGAGTGCCGCATATTCAAAACTGCAATATAGGACAGAGCTTAGGTGTTGCTTTGGCTTAAAAAGAAGCTGTTTTATTCAAGACATCAGCTCCAGGTGTATTAAACACACAAGATTCAGTTTGGTATTTGCAGTATCCCAGACAGCACACTGAGAAATGTCACGTGCCAGAGGCAGTTCAAACTTTTACCAACTGAAGATTCCCCCCCCTCCCCCATGTACCAAAATCTGTCAGTCTTGACCCATTACATCCTCAGAGACTTCAGTGTCTCCAGTCCTCCCTCCCGGGTCCCTCTGCCAGGAAGAACATGAGGGTCAGTGTGCTGCAACATTCACACGGATCAGTATAACTGAGTGAGGTGCCTTGGGTTATTGTCATTGTGAGTAATATCATTCGGAGGTGAATTCACTAGAGATGTTTTATGGATGGGGCTCTTTGCTTCCCCCAGAATTGTTTCTCACATTGAGAGACTCCTTTTTTAAAAACAAAGATTACCTTCTTTACATGAGTAGCAAAATGAATCTCCCATAAATCCATCCATTTTCACCAAGGAACCCAAAATGCATGTAATTGGACAGTAAAAGTAGACCAGTCACAGGAAGAAAGAAAGATCCCTGCAAGCCAATAGATGTCACAGCCAGGTTTTTCTACAATATGAAAGCTTCATGTGAGTTCTTTATTCAGCTCTGAATAAGAAATCTGCTTTTGTTTTAATAATAGGAAGAATATAATAACTTTTACATGTCCCAACATGCTAACACAGTCAAATATATGATCTTATGTTTGTTTTTACATACATGCATACTAATAAATACACATTTGAAACGAAATACAGACAAAAAATTGGGCAAAGGTTAAAAAAACAACTATAAAATGCTAAATGTTTGAGTAGTTGTTTGGAACAGTCTTCCTCACTAGTTCAGGCCAGTTGTCTGTTCCAAAGTTTAGTAGCTACTACTTCAAAAATTATAATCACCTCTGGTTTTGGTACAGTTTATAGAACCCGATCAGATGATGGGAGAGATCAAAGCCTAGAATAAGATCTCAGCAGGAGACTGGCCATGTAGGGATTTATATATTATTAATACAATTTTAACATGAGTTCTAAGCCAGTGACGGGAAGCAAGAAAAGAGGGGATGTTTGAACCTAGCTGCCATGTTCTGGACCAGCTGAACATGGGTTAGGAAAGACTGAGAAATACACATGAAAAGTTTTGATTTTTGTGATGTTTCTTAGATGAAAGAAAAAGGACCAGATGAGCTTGGAGATGTGAGATTCAAATCCTGGTCAAAAATAATACCATGATTTTTTTAGCAGATTATTTGATATTCCCAGCAAGGGTGCAGATGTAGTGACTGACCTCCTTAGAGCAGCCGTCACGCCGAACGCGAAACTTTTGTGTTTTACACAAAGGACCGACTGCACCAAAAGCTGGAGTGAAAAATCTTCCACTCATCTTGTAAACTGTGGTCAGCCAGAATAGAAAACTGGCATATGTAGCAACCGGGTGTCAGGAGCCAGTGACCCAGTGTTTTGAGTTTACTTTGTATTAGAGCTGGGTGATATAAGATTTTTTCATATCACGATATGTTTTTTTTATTTCAGGCGATAACAATATATATCACGATATAAGCCAAATAACTAAATTTGTAAGATTTAAATGTGCCGTTGCTCACAAGTAAAATGTGAAATAATCAGCAGCTTGTTTTGATTTAAATATTTATTTCCCATAATAAGTTAAACAGGGCAGATGTACTTAAGGAAAATGAGACTTCAGTTTCAAATAAATAAAGGCAAATATTGCAAACTACACAAAAGGCAGCCGCTAAAGCGTTTAAGTTTGAAAATAGAACAAACAGACTACTAAATTGTCACTTCCACTTAGAAACAAAATATTAATTCTAAAAATAAATCTTAGGTTTTTTTTACAGAAGAACAGACAAAATTGACTAACTTTAGTCAATATCAAATAAACTGAGAACTAAAAGGAAATTCTCACTCTCCTTGTTGTATAGCTTAGCTTTTTCAACAGTTTTAAAATAAAGATGCTAACAGAACATTCTTTAAATCCTAGGTACACATCCAAGGTGACATACATACATACATACATAAAAAACTTTAGTCTGACAAAAGCCTACAGGTTGTGGGACAGGAAGACAAGTCTATCCACTGCTTCAGGCTTTAAAGCGGCCCTGTGGCAAGTCACAATATTACCCCCTGTACTAAATACCCTCTAGGAGGGGCTGCTGGTTTTATCTTATATTTAAAAAGGTGACAGAGGCTGGTGTTATCAACATCATTGTTATATTTGACAATTTAATCACTTGTTCTTTTTGTCTTGAATTGCCCCATTTGGTGGAATCATAATTTAATGTTCTTTATAGGAAAAAGAGCTGAGGTTCTGTATTAGCCAATTGGGATCCTGATAGAACCCCAGAATTCTAAATTTTATTTGGCACATTTTCTCAACTTAATTTACACTGAAGAGTGACTGAATATTTGCCTATTATGCATGCCAACAGCAACTATTACCTCAAATAAATAGGCTGACATGAAGAATATTCTTTCTGATGTTTATTTTTTAACAATAACCATTGAAGTGATTTAGATCTCTAGCTTTTAATATATTTACATGGGCTCAAAAACACAATTAAAAGAGGCATTTTTAATTTTATTCTGCTTCCCAACTTACCGATAGCTGAGTGAAGTCGATGTCCGAAGCACTGCAGCCGGGTCCAGTTATTCAGGGATGTGGCCTTTACTATATTTGTCCCACTATCAGTTGTGATGCAGACTTGTTTGTCTTCACTCAGTCCCCAGGATGCAAGCGCTTCTGACAGTCCCAATGCAATTACTTCACCCGTGTGGTCGTCGGGAAGGTAGGCAGTTTGAAGACATTTGCTTTTCAGATTCCAGTCTTGGTCGATATAGTGGGCAGTAAAGCTAAGGTAAGGTTCTGACGTGCGACTTGACCACATGTCGGATGTAGTAGCGAAGAACGATACAGTTTGTAGCTCCTTCTCAACAGCCTCACGGCACTCTCTATATAGCTTTGGAAGCGCTGTCTGAGAGAAATGTGTACGTCCAGGGAGTCGGTAACGAGAATCCAGTACCTTGATTAGCTGCTTGAATCCTTCATTTTCGACAGTGTTTATTGGTAGCATGTCTTTAGCAAGACAGTAGGCTATGGCATTCGTTATGTCGCTATGTCTCTTAGCTTTTTTGTCATATGGTAAGACGCTGGAGAAAGCCGACTCAATTGACTGTTGCTGCTTCGCAGGGATTCCCCTGGTTGTGTTCGATGACAAATTAGCACTTTCAGTCAGAGATTGAGCATGCTCTAGTGGGTGGCACTGCTTCAGGTGATGAAAAAGGTTTGTTGTATTTCCAGACTTGGTGGGAACATGCTTTCGGCACAACTTACAGTGCGTGCTACTCTGTTTTTTGTCGGACTTCAAATAGCCAAAATATCTCCACACTACGGAACTTTTCTGGCCCTTCTTTTCGACTATCTCTTCGGCATTCGAGCCGTCATCTGTGTTCTCTTCCGTTCTCTCGGTTGATTTTCTCTACTTGGTACACTCATTTTCTCCATTACCCGGTCGACACGGCGGTTAGCTGCTTCGCAAACAAATACACACGTGCGGCTTGGCACTTGTGCTGTACGTAACAAGTCACGTGACGTGGTTCAGCTCTGCGCTACTTTAATTTGGATTGGCTGTTCCTTTTTTGTTTTTTTTTTAAAGAGAAAGAGAGAGAGATGAGGTCTATCGCGATAGTTGTATTTTCCTATCGAGAAGACGTTATATCGCAATACATATCGTTATCGTTTTATCGCCCAGCTCTACTTTGTATTTTTGATTTTCTTATGTTTAGATTGGAATAATGTTCAGTTCTTGTACTATTATTTAGTTGAGTTTTAGTCTAGGTTATGTCTCACCTGTGTCTCCGTGTTGGTGAGTCTTTTCCTGTCTTCTGTGTTGGTCTGTCTTGTCCCCATTGTTTAACGTTTAGTTATGCCTGTGTTGCCGTCTCCCTAATCTATTCTCATGTGTCTCTCCCTGTGTTCCGTGTTTCCCCAGTCTGTCATGTCTTTCTTGTCTCCGTGTTTTATGTTGTCAAACTTGTGTGTTGTTGTCTCCATGTTTCCTGTTTTATTAAGTCTTGTTTTTCCATATTCAGTGTGTTTAGTTTTGCTTCCCCTGTGGCGTCAGGTTACTTTGTGTCAGCTGTGTTTCTCCAGGTGTTTCTACTTCCCTCATTACCCTTCTATTTAAGTCCTCTGTCTTCCTATGTTTAGTGTTGGGTCGTCTGTTTGTTCTGCTTTATGTTTCTCCAGGTCTCAGGTTTATGCTCATGTTTTTTCACCTCATAGTTTCATATGCACCTGTCTAGATTTTTTCTTTTCACAGTTTTCATATTTAATCTTTTTTTCCTCATCCCCGACCCGGTCGATCTACGTCCCTACCCTCACCTATGGCCACGAGCTGTGGGTAGTGACCGAAAGAACGAGATCGCGGATACAAGCGGCAGAAATGAGCTTCCTC
>NW_005187472.1:2865338-2873345 GCF_000239375.1 Pundamilia nyererei
TGGAGACAGACATAAAGAGACGCTGTACACACGATCACACTCCCCAAGCGTACTCTACAAACCGGGTCTAGGTACCCTTGCCCCTGGAGGGGGAACTGCACCCAGACCCAGGTGGTATGACCCTTTTCCCTGTGGTGGGGAGAAGCAGACCGCCCCGACTCCACAGCAGCAGGGAGGCCCCACATTCCAGACCCCAGTCGGACGGCCAACTCCTCCTAGCCCCCCCGCTCCAGCAGGCCACAGAGAATGGGGGTGAGAGAAGACTCCAAACCTCCCTCCACCCGCTCATTGTAGTGTTGATGCATGTGTGTTCTAAGGTGCATTTAAAACCCAGGAGGGCATGGAGCTACCTTAATTTTTCCCAGTGTAGGTTTTAGTTTAGTTTTTCCCTCCTGCTCGCTTTGCTTTTTTTCTGCCTATGATATCAACCACAATAAAAGCTCGCTTTTCGTTTAAACCTTCATCACTCTTTCCCGTATCTGCGTTTTGTTTCACACATCAGCCATCCCGGCCGTCACACCGGTTCAATTAGTTCTATGATTTAAATATATTTATTGGATTTTATACTGTATAGTTGTGTAAACACGTGTGGGATGATACATCTGTATATGCAGTTTGTCCTCAGGTCTCTTTTCCAAATCTCACTGAGGAATATATCTATGATTTTCTGAATAAATCATGCTAAACAAATACGAACTAGAACAGACATGTGTCACATAATGGGAAGGCAGTTCTCTCTCAGGGTAGAAAATATGTGAAATTTCTTGCTGGGTCGTGAGTTGTCTCCCCACCTCATGTCTGTGGGGATGGAATAATACACAGTGAAATGAGATGTGGAGTACTGTTGTTTTGATCGCATGATACTGCAAATCTACTCATCCTCAAGCAATGTACAAAAGCTATACCAAGTGTGCGACTGCAGAGCCATTTGCCCAGTCCTGGTAGGCTGCTGCTGTGAAATGAAATCTATAAAGCACCGCTGTGCCTGAAGCAGTAAGGCATTTTCAAAACACACTACTGGCTTTGTCACAGAGGTCTGGATATGATTTAAGTGACGCACTTTCAAGCTTTTGTGGAGGAGGCAGGTGTGTGTCTGTGTACATAAAGAGAATAAGAATGAGTGGTCACAAGAAAATTCTTTTTGCGTGGGGCCATAGCTCCATACAGTTGAATCATCTGGAAATAGGCCTTCACTTGAATAAGCACTGAGCAGTAAAATTCAAAGATGAATGCTCACATAGAACCTTTCCCTCATCGTTTCAGCTCCCCCATAATGTTGTTAAAAGAAATATTAGAAAATGTGTGAGAAAGATTTGTGCTGAATTTTAGTCTTCAGAAAAATCTGAAATCATTGTGACCAAAAGGTCAGTGAAACGTCAAACTGAGATTTTTTTCACAGTGAGAAGACTAAGGCTGAGAAACCAAGAGACACTACACATTCAATTCAATTTTATTTATATAGCACAAAATCAAAACAGCAGTCACCTCAAGGATGTTTATACTGGAGGCTAAAGACTCTACAATATTACAGAGAACATCACAAAAATCAACCCAACCCCTTTGAGCAAGCACTTGGCAACAGTGGGAATGAAAAACTCCCTTTTAACAGGAGGAAACCTCCAACAGAACCAGGCTCAGAAAGGGGCGGGGCCATCTGCTGTGACTGGTTGGTTCATAGGTTAACAACTTGCCAACCAAGCTTACCTGGTTTAGCTTCCTTTTTTGCTCTCTTTGGGGCCATAATTTACTAAATTTTCATCATGTTGTGGTAAATATGAATTGAAAGTAGGAACTGATGCATAACTGGTCCATATCCTCATCAGAAAAATGTCTTTAGGCACCACATGCTGTCTGTTTTAAAGAATGCAGGTTTACTTATCAAAGCACATTATAAAGCCTATAAGTAATGCTATAGACATGTTTGTGGTTTCCAGTGATTTTACATTTTATTCATTGAGCTTAAAGTTTCAACATTTACCTGTTATCAAGATATAATCTGTGAAGACAGTTGCAGTAAAACTACTGTGACTAAATGTTGAGCTTCAGGTTCTTTAACACCTGAGTTAAATGACTCATTCTTACAAGGTTTTTATTTACCCTCTATCCACTGTTCTTATTAAGTGAAAATACAAATAATTGCTGTTTTCTGATGAATTTCAGATGTTGCTGTAGAGTTTTCACACTTATCGCCCTGTAGGAGACAGACTTTGACTAACAGCCAACCTCTGTTCAGTTTTCAGAGACTGGTAAATCTTTTGCCTGCAAGGTAGTTACTTCAATAACAAAGACGGTTATTACTGTGAAGCTGTTGTGACCTGCACTTTTTTGTTGCTTTTTTTGAACTTTGCTCTCTTTTTAAAAAATGTTTCTTGTTTTGATTAAATTGATTCATCTGTTTTTGTGATTATAGTTTCCTGCGTTCTCTCTTGAGAATTTTTTAGCAGCTTGCTTACTGTTCTTTAAACCTTCCTATGTAGCCTGCGTTTGGATTTTCCACCACACCGCCCTCCCCTGAGATATGCTCTGTACATGTGAATATGGTGAGTTCTTTATAAAGGCCATCCAAGAACAAAACCTCCATATCTTGGAGCTTAAAACTTTTCACAATGAATAGAAATTCTGCCCTGTTATCCTGTGCTCACCTAAGATGCAAGATTTAAAAGCCATGAAAACAAAACTTGCCACTTTTCTAGTAGCAAAAAATGTTAATGTAGACACTGGGCACACTTCCATATAATGCTCAAGTCAGAAGGAGAAAGAGCTGTTTACCTCATACCTGCATTTAATTACATTACAGAGTTTCTCTAATCTGCATTTAAACAGGATTAGAGCCATTGAAAATGGAGATTGTGTTTTTCACTGCACAGCGGTCTTTAAAACTCGAGAGGAAACACATTAAATACCCAGAAAGCTTTTTGATTCTTACTTTTTAATAAGCACAGGTTGGACATCCTCCAAGCTGACTGGCACAAGGACATAACTCCATATCAGCCTCTTCACTTATAATCCACAAGCACTGACTGGCTACCAGGTGGCCGCTAACATCAGTAATTACACCTGCGTACACTGTGTTAAAATGCTCATCGGTCTTACTTCTACACTGCTGTCACGACTGTGTCACCACTGGTTGCTACCACTTTCACCAAGACCTGTGTTTCAGAATGGCTGACTTTAATAAAATCATTTTTTGGTTTATGTCTAGGATTAGTTCTCTCAGCATAATCCTTCCAGCTGCTCACATTTCTTTGACAGCTTCCTCAAATACCTGAGGCTTTCCTATCAAACTTAACAGTAAAACTGTTAACACCCAATTATCTGCAGAGGTGTTCTTTTTTTCTTGCTGTCATTTTAATCTCAAACTAGGAGCAAATGTACAACTCATGCAGTACAGTTTATTCCTGAGGAACAAACATGTGATTTAAGCCTATCTGAATGTACAAAAACCTAGTTTCCATCATAATTATAATCAATATTATTGTTGTTGTTTTTCAATAAAACTGAATTTTCTGGCAATTATTGCATGGTTCAGGCTTTAAAAGTTCAAGAGTTGGTCCTCAGATAGAGAGTAAAACATATACTGAGGCTCCAGTCAGCTCTGCTTAGGCCAATTTGTATTCACTGAATGCTGTGGAGGTTGGCAGGTAGCTCACCGTTAGTATCAACATTTACAGTGATTAAAGGGTGTAATTTCTCATTAGTGTTACATAAGTGACAGACAGCCTAATTGGCAGTCTCCCTTAAAACAGGACTCTGTAAACGGCTGCTCGTATCAATTACATACGAGTGGACACGACTTCAAAGAGCTGCCAAGTGAGCAAGAAAAGCTCAAAGTGTGCATTTTTTCAGGCCAGAACTGTGGTGCAATAGAGCATCTGAGACTGATGCTGAAGAAATGTAATGGTGATTTACATCTTTGCATCATAAATTTGTGCTGAGTACAGGCTGGATACAGCTTATCCTTGACGTGTTAACAGCTGTCATTTTTAAACTCCATATAGGCCATACCCACATGAGATAAGGTTAGTAATCCTACTTTGTGAGGCAGGCCCTGGGTCTATACGGTACATAGAAAAAGCAATTCATTGGATTAATTATTTATCCTTAATTATATTTTAAAATATCTGATATGACAGAAGCTTTAATGGAAATCTGCTCCAATATTTCAATTTGATGAGAATCTGCTTACTAAATGGTTTGAACTTACAACTGAACCATCGTCTGAGGATAATCAGTGGCTTCTCTGTGAACACGTTTGGCATCTCCTTCTGATTATTTTTTGTATGTAATACAAAATTAAAGGGTAAAGTTGAGGATATTCTGACAATTTCTGATTATCAACAAGTCGCATGAATATCCTGTGGTGTCCAAACGTAATATTTTAATTTCTTTATGCGGTTATATAAAAAAAGTATTAATAGGTGGGTTAACATATTACTGAGTTTGGTCTTCTTTATTGGATTTGTTAAAAATAACAATAAGATATTAGCTTGTATTTTAAAAAACGTAAACCCCAGCTAACACAAACAGATATACTGACTGATGTTAGGTATTTTCACATGTATCATATTAGCATTGACAGTAAAACAAGGTTATAGCTGAACTCTATTGTTATATTATTTTAGTAAGGACTCAAATAACTACACATAACAAATGTCAAAATCTGTTTCTGCTTCATGTGTCTGGGGAAAAAATACCAGCTAATACATTTTAGATTTTTTTAAATTCAGCGAGTAGCGTTATCAGTATTGATTTTAAAATTCCTAAAGAAGTCAGAACGGAGGCCGACAACTAGGAGACACACTAAATTTGTCTTTTCATTGTATGGTTTAGCAGCCGCAAGGAACAGAGACAGAAAACAAGTTCATATGACACATCACACTGTACGTAAGACAACACAGAAACAGCCGAGGGAGTCTGTGTCTTCCAAATTTTCATTCCTTCCTCACTCAGTATTGTCTGAAACTCCCAGGGAAATTACTGCCGACTTCCTCTGTGTGTGTAAGTGCTTATTATGTTTGTCTAACTACTTAATCCACTGTAGTGCATAGTACTTATTTCTTGACAATTCATTCTCCCACAGACTGTTGGCATATGGATGGCAAGTGATATTCCCAGATCCCAAACACCTGCGGGCTGTTGCACCAGCTATGCATCATATGTATACATAAGTTTAATGTGTTTATTTTAGATATTACTTTACATGTGTCACGTTCAGCCCAGCTCTTTACATATTTCAGTCTGCACTTCACTTTAGGTAGATAACACATCTGCAGACTGAACAGGTAAGTGCACAGCAAGTTCAGCTTCAAGTTAACACACTAACTAATATGCAGTGCACTTAAAAGGAAAGTTCATGCTCAGATACTTGCTAATGGTGAAGGGAGACTGAGCAGTCCTTTACTGAGTACAGGGACAGGCCCATGTATTTATTTGCTGCAAGGCCATCTCTATTTACAGTCATGGCCGTTCTGCATTTGTTGGTTTGGTTACACACCTTTGTTTCTAGTTTCCTGTGTCCTCCTGCCATCAGTGTCCCCCTGTTTAAGTTTTGATGTTTTTCAATGTTAGTTATTTGTCTTTTGGTTCCCTCTGTTTTTGTCATGGTGTAAGGATTTTTTTCTCCTTCTTCTCTCTTTCCTCTGCTCTCAGGTGGAGTTCGGGCCAGCTCTACTTTGGGCTCCACCTGGTGGTGAAATCCACTCTTCAGTTGACACACCTGTTCTGTATTTAAGGACCAGCTCAGGCTTACACTCCTTGCCAGGTTGGAGTCATATTGGTTTGTGGTAATAAGGTGGTGCTTGTTTGAATACCTAAAAAAAAACCCTCTTTGCCTCTCAGTAATTCTCTCAGTTGGCTGAAGCACCAGAATAAAAACACACCTGTAATCTTGAGGTGGGCTGTCCCTGCAGAAAGAAGAATGGTGTTTTTCCTTACCTGAAATTCACCTGCCTGCGTGTCTTCCACTACTTCCTTTGCTTGCTGGAAAAACACCTGTTCTGGAAAAAAAAAACTCAAAATCTGAACTCAAATCAAAATCACAGCAACATATCCGTCAGTACAGCTCTGGCCAAACTCTTCCTCTTTCCTTGGCAGCAGATTATTCCTGTTCAGTGAACACACACTCACGTGATGTTCTTGCTGCTCCAGATTGAACTGACTACCTGTGAAAGAAACTTTTCAAAAGCGGAGCACTGCGGTCTGGGTCCTGCTTCAGGTTTATTTTTTTAAAGTTTCCATTATTGGTTTACAGTTTTACTTTTTGTTTTTTTACTTCCAGCTTTTACTCCCTTCCTACTTCCATTGTCTGCCCCACTCTAACTGTTTCTACCTAGGCCTTGTTTCCAAATCTTCCCCTCTGTCTTTATGGGTCGGTCTATTCAGTCATGGCCATTGGTTATGTTCATGTTCCTTTGCTTTTGCCCTCCTGTCCAGTTCCAAGTCTGTTCTTGTTAAAATGTATTTTCTTGCAGACTTTCTTTGGGATTTCCTACAACCAGCCTGCAGTACTTTTACTTTTTTATTTTTATGTCTATTTTTTATTTCTCTATAGTTTTACTCCTTGACTTTCTGTCTGTAGTGTGGTCTACATTTTGGTCTGCTTAAGAAATTTTCCAAAATAAATTCAATAAATAAATTAGTTCATGACCAACTATTTAGGCTTTTGGCTAAATGTCTCACACAACTATTGAGATTTCATGTTCTGCGCCGTAACACTTACATAATTATATGCAAGAGCAAAATTAAGGATTCATTAGTTTGCTTTGACAACAGCATGTTTGCTGATGGCTATCAGATAAATGTATCTTTGGGTACTCAATTATTTCCACAGGCGTTACCACAGGAGATAGATCCACACAGTTTGATCTGGCAAAGGGTTTACGCTGGGTGGTTGTATCGATTAGTATCTGTGAATGTTGTTTATTTGTTTTTGTTTTTTAAAACAACACTAGTCAGTAATATTTAGATTTTTTGCCACAATCTTGATTTGAATTTTGCCTGACAGTATTACTCAAAGCTTTCTAGAAAGAAACAGTCACAGGGATAGCATTTGTGTCACATATAAAACCTTTTCAAACTCATGGTCACCACTAGTGCTCACTAAGAGCTTTTTTAAAGCAGTAAGAATTTGATCAGCATGAAGGAAGGAGAAACTCGAGTACTGTTCACCACACTGCCACCACTCAAGGCTTCCCAGCTCTATTTGTGGTCCTTCTAAGCATTCAGTCAGTTTGAGACTTATATGTTGTAATAGTAAAAAAAAAAAGTAATGTCAACAAGGTAGTTCTGACTTGTACTTTGCAAGACATATATAGTAACAACAACTAATTACTTTTTTTAAAATAAAGAACAGGCTCAACCAGTATACACAACAAGCAAAGTATATATTGCAGGTCTATAGAGAACTCAAACATGATAAATAAATATCACGATTGTGTTATGTAAAGCCAGATAATGGGATGTTCTGAGAATGATGCAGTCAAAGCTACAACATAGTCTACTACTAGCAAAGCTACTAAGGCAGAGTAGCTCATTGGACCAACCAGGTGGAGCAGCTGTTCCCCACAATACAGCCACATTACTGCTGAAGTTTAGGAGTCACTACAGAAACCTGATTATTTACAGATATAGAGGGGACTGTTAGACATAACATGTTCATAGTCTGGTCTCATAGTCCTAGTCTCACGGTAGCTTTACCATTCCTAGTTTCCTGTGCTGCTGTTACACATTTACCTTGAACTTTGTTGGGTTTAGTTTTCCTTGCAAAGTGGATTGTGTCAGCTGATTTATCCTTTTAGTCAGAGTTTGTGACATGCTGAAACAAGACATGCTAAGGTGGCCCAATAGTAAGTTGTGCAGTGATAACTTCCTAGAAATGGGGACGTTTAGAAATAAAATGCACCTTTTCAATCATTGAGCAATATCTGTATAGATGATAAAAAGCAATAAAATTGTGACATCTGTCATGTAATAGTGTACAATTGAAATAACTTACTTTAAATCATTTGT
>NW_005187472.1:2873365-2881895 GCF_000239375.1 Pundamilia nyererei
TGAGCAATATCTGTATAGATGATAAAAAGCAATAAAATTGTGACATCTGTCATGTAATAGTGTACAATTGAAATAACTTACTTTAAATCATTTGTTGGGAAAATGTAAGATAATCTTGCCTAAACAAGGTCAGTGTGTGAATGTGTGTGTGAATGGGTGGATGACAGGTTGTGTAAAGCGCTTTGGGGTCCTTAGGGACTAGAAAAGCGCTATACAAATACAGGCCATTTACCATTTACCATTTTTGTTAAGGTTTCCAGGGCAATTTAGAAAAGAGTCTCTTGCTAGAATGTAATAATTCCCTGTCTGCAGGAGTCTGAGATTCTCTCCTCTAATTTTAGGAGACTGAAGATAAAAGGAGATGGATCAGACTTTTTTGGATTGATGGGTAGATGTGGATCTCTCTAAGAAATCATGCTATGAGTGCCAACACCTAATCTCCTAAATGTTTTTTGTAACAACACCTAATTCTCCTGAGTGCCCTTCCTGGGTAAATAAAGCTGTTCTGACAAGATTCCCACAGAAAAAGTTAATCAATTAATATTTGCAGGATTGTCACTTCTGATACTTTCAAACAGCAGAGAAAACTTCATATCAAGTAAAAGAAAGCCTCAGATGCTGAGGACATTTTAGGAACAATTTTTAGATTTTTTCATGGATTTTTCAAGCCATGAAATGTTGCTTAATTTGGTCCATCCATTCTCTTCCACTTATCCTTATCAGGATTGTGGGCCATCTGGAGCCTATCATAGCTACCAGCAGCATGGTGCCGTGGTGTGTAGCAATGTTGTCTCACAACATGAAGGTCCTGAGTTTGATTCCACCACCTGGTTGGGGTCTTTCTGTGTGGCGCGTCCATGTTCTCCCTGTGTCTAAATCGAATGCGAATGCTTGTCTGTCTCTCTGTTGTCAGATTCTTGGCTAGTCAAGTCTCACCTGTTTCCATGCATTCTTTACAGTGCTGACCTCTTCTGGCCATACTAGGCTATTGTCACTGGAAACTCTGCTTGTCTTGGTTCTCATTGGAAACTGTAGCATGTCTCTATTTCATGTGTGTATTTCTCTTCCATTATCTGTTAGCAATGGATGGAGCTTGTCAAGTTCAGAAGTAAGCAGCTTTTTTCTGGTTGTTTGTGCATGTGAATTGTGGATAAACCTCCAGTCTTTGACAGGAGACTGATGGGAGACCAGCGTGTGAGGCAAGCTGCTGCTGGCTCTGCTTTCACTGCTCTGACATCAGTTACGAGCAGCATTTTGTGAGGAAATAATAAGAGGTTCATGGTGGTTTACGCTGTGCACACTAGGGAAAGTTCTAACAAAAGTGTTGTAAATAAGTGCCTAAAATACCTTTGTAAGCAGTTCATACCATTTTTCCTTTTCCTCTGTAGCTTGATCACACTGGGTGGAAAACGTATGCGAACTTCAGGTCACTCCACATCCTTTGGGGGCTTGGCCTTTGGGTGAGCCACTCAGGAACAGTCAGCACGGTCTTAAAGCAGCTTCAGCATTGTCTTGGCAGTTTGCTTCAGGTAATTGAGGTGCTGAAAGGTGAACTGTCACTCAGTCTCAAGTTGCTGCACTCTGAAACAAGTTATTTTTTTCAAGGACCTTTCTGCATTTTGCTCCATTCATCCTTGTGACCACTTCCCGCTCCCTGCCACTCAGAGCACACCCACAACATCATGTTGGCACCTTAATGTTTCACAGTAGAGATGGCATTAGCAGGCGATGAGCAGTGCCTGGTGTTCAACAAAGGGCTTAAAGTTTTCCTCAAAGATTTCATTTTTTCTTTCGTTAGATCAGAGAATATTTTCTGCCACATGGTCTTTGAGTTTTTACATTTGGCAAACTCCACACGGGCTGCCAAAAAAAGGCAGATTGATGCTGAGACAGCCATCTAGGAGACTCTTCCATCTCTGCTTCCTCTGTTTTATGCAAACAGATAAGTAAAAAAGAAAAGCATGTTACTGTCTCTGCTGATGCTTTGAACACTTTTGTAAATAACTGATATTAGTTTGTGATTTTTAATACATTTGCAAGCACATATTTAAAATGTGTCACTGTTGTAGAAAACTTTGTACTGGCACACTAGTCAAACACATGAGAATCAAGATGGACATGTCTTCTCTAGTTAACCGACTTAAATGATTATTAATAGGTTTCCACTTAGGTATAGCTGAGTGTTTCAGATATTTTGCGCATCAAAATAATGCTCCACCGAAAAACAAAACAACATTGCTCTTCTCAGCTTTCCAACAATTGTTGAGTTCATTGAGTGTAGATAGCTGGGCAAAAATGAGAGTCAAAATAGTGTCTATGAGAGCTGAATATTTTGTGAAACCACAGTTAGTGTTTGTCGTAAGCAGACAGGAATTTTCCAGCTTTTGCAGACGATCTTTTGCAGCTGCCACACTGTGTGCGCTGTCATCTGCCTGTCATCCTTGAGGGAGCCAGTGGCTGGCACCTCCACCAGTGGGGGCATGATGGGTTACAGTTGCTTTGACACCGAGAAAATATCTGTGTGTGCGCATTTGCAAATGTGTGAGTGCTACTGCATGTGAATATCCTCCTTCACACCGCCTTTGGCAAGTTTCTTTGTAGCTTCAAACATTCAAATCAACTATGTTAATTCTGAATTTCAGCCAAAATGAAATGAATATTAACATCTTACATGCGCACATACAGCACAGCTATAATATATGACAGGACAGAATGCTGCATTAAATCTATTATTTCAGAACCTGTCTCCTGCATGTACACGCTGTCATTTCAAATCTATGACAGGCAGAAATGTAGCACCTGCATGTGACATTTCTGAAGCATATTTCCAGGAGAGTAGGTGTTGGATGCCAGCGGCACTTCTCTCCAATGACATCCTTCCTACTACAAAATCCAAAACCTTCTGGCCACATTTCTATGCAGAGCAACTGATTGGCAGCAAGCCGAGGCATTTCGAAAATGTGTTAGTCTTAGCAAATTGCCTGGAGTGAGGCTACGTGGCAGTAACTGTTTAATCAAGACCTCTCTTTCCCTCACCATCCCCTCAGCACCATCTCTAATTCCTGTCTGTCCCTGCTCTCTTACAGCAAACCTGTGATTGGCGTGTGGGTGTTTTGGTTTCAGCAAGCTTTGGGTGTGAATTGTAATGGGTAATACTGTGCAATGAAGCTAAAATGAACCTTGTCATGTGTTTGTTGGCCTGAACTATGCCCAGTAAATTATTTTAGTTACTTAGTTTCATATTTACTGTGTGCATGAAGCCATCTCACATTCAGTTTGATAGAAGATAATCCACATATTCCCACCTGTGTCACATTTGTTGCAATAGGCAACGAGTGTCGTATCACTTCAGTTTGCTCTCTACTGGGAACTTTGGGTTGTCATTCATCTGAATCGTCTAGGTTGGCTTTTTTCTGTATCTACAGTGCTGATGCCCGTTTTTGCATAATTGTCACAATTAAATGTTTCAGATCATCAAACAAATTTTAAGTAATCATGAGTTAACTGTGATCAACCACAGTTCAGTTTCACTAGCCACACCCAGGCCAGAATCAAGAAATCCTTTGAAGAGAGCATGTCTGACAAAGTTAAGTGAGCTAGAAAAGCAACACATCAGGCCACAATCTAGAAAAAGTCCTAACCTACATATAATGAAATAAAAGTGCAAAATAAAACCAAAGTTCTTGTTTTTTAAAAGTCATTAAATTTGTATGCTGCACAGTCCTTCCACCCTGGAAATAGAGTGTCCATCAAGGGAATTATTAAAAGCCACAAATTACCATGACATTCATGTCCATGATGAGTGTATGACTGTTAATATGTGTAAATTGGAGCCAACCAGGTGCTACAGTGAAGATGCAAGTGAAGGTGAACGAGTTTAAATACCTTGGGTCAAGAGAGGGTAGTCAGGGTGGACGAGGTGGAGGCAAGTGTCCAGGGTGATTTGAGACAGAAGGAGAACACAAACATGTTTTTCTGGACGCTTGCAGATTTGCATAGAAGACATAAACTTCTCTGCACACACTCTACGACTGCTAGCTGAGTGCTAGTAAAATTCAAAAAAGTGTGACGCAAACTGGAAGTGGTTTACCATCAAAGTAAAAACTGTGCCTCAGCCATGCAACCATACTTTTTGAAGTTTTGCTACCACTTGCAGAGTGTTTGCAGACAAATCGGCATGCCACATGCAAACTGTGGAAAACCATGGCAATTTTATAATAATCACACTGCAGTTTTCAGCAATTTATTGTAGGATTGTGGATGTTGCTGGGGAAGAATATAAATTCTTCCAGTAAAAGGCTTTTGTGACTGGGACTTCGCTTTCACATTGACTGCATCAACTTCTGGGCAACCGTGTACAGGTTGGGGAAAACACGCTCTCACTCATGACTGGTGGTTGCTAAGTTATTACAGACCGGTCTCTAGGCTTTTGTGAATGGCATCTTACTATCTCGACCCTGCACTGTCACATGTCTGAAATCGTGGACATTATTTACTGCCAAACATAATTTACTGCAGAAAGGAGGCTCCAGGTTTATATCACCCAGTCAGCCTTTCTGTGAGTTAGCTTGTATGTTCACTTTTGTATTGCATGTGCAGGTTCCCTCTGACTCCCACACAAGTTAAATGGTGATTCTGAATTAGCCATGAAAGTCCGGTGTGTAGAGGAAAGAGCTGTATGAAGGGTAAATGCATGGATTTTAAATGTGCCCTCTGATGTAAAGTACTTTGATGGGTTAATAAATGCCTGTCAAATAAAATGGTAAATCGAATATCTACATCATGCCAAACTTACTTACTGTATTTTTTTCATTTTGGTATTATTGCTAGCGTCTAGATTAATATATGTAAGCTGTTAAATATCTATTATAATATCTAAGGCATACAGGGTTTTTTTTCCTGTCAAACAATTTGATTGGAATAAATTGGAATGATTATAAATCTATTATCATTAAATCATACCAATTAATGCATATTGTTTGCTAATGCCTTGATGTGTAAGCTGGTGTGTAAGGAAAACTGATGTACCACACTGAGTAGTTACATTGTGTCATTACCGAGCAGATAAAAATATGAATCAAAATCATATTCTCAATTTATTGAAATACTTTTCAGTAGCTTATCAAAGAAGATTAAAAAAGGCCATGCTAATTATAGTAGCATGGTCATATGCTGAGGCCGACTGTGACAAATTTTATTCTCATTCGCTTCTTCTTTCACTCCAGATGATAATTGGTTTAAGCTGCTCCTCTTTATCTGTAATATTTCGCCATTTAAAAAAATGCCAAAACATCAAAACAGGCAGAGAAGGCTTATATTTTAATTTGACCCATTTGGACAAATTTTTTTCAAGCTTTGAACTGCCTCGAGGTGGAGATAGGTGCTTTAAGCCTTCATAATGAGAGCCAGGAGGGCTCTGTGCAGCTTCTGTGAGTCGCTTGAAATGTGGTTTTTAGTCAGAGTCGACCAGGTGTTACTACCAACTGTCATGGATTAAACACTGTAAAACATGTGTGTCATGCTGGCTTTAATACACAAGGTGACGCATTGAGCAACAGGTTTTTTTTTTCTTAATTTGCATGTTATTTATTTTTTATGAACGATCCAAAAATATACTGTTCTTTAAATTATCCAAAATAGAATCACAAATAGAATCTACAGCATTTCAATTGCACTTCTTTGATTTTAATGCCTCTCTACTGAATGTATTTCTAGGGTTCCCCAGTTTAAATTTTAATTTAACAAGCATTAAAGTGACAATAAATGACAATATATGATTTTTAAACACACTATAACTGATATCTGTGAATGTGTGTGTGAATGGGTGAATGACTGAATGTAGTGTGAAGCGCTTTGGGGTCCTTAGGGACTAGAAAAGCGCTATACAAATGCAGGCCATTTACCATTTATTTACCATATCTTTATTATATAGTGTGATTTAGCATTGAAAGCAAATACAAATAAAAATACTTACACTGAAAAAGTTTTAAAAGTTTTAAAAAGCTTTGTTCTCACCTTTGTATTGCAAACTCGTCACTTCTTGTCTCATTATTCAGTTTAGTGAGTGGCATTTATTTCACTTCTTCTGCATGCTTATTGTTTGTGCTGTACAAAATAGTACCAAGACCCTCAAGGGTTGGTTAGCTAATGAACTTTTCCAACTTTTGCTTTAATGATAGGTGTTATAAATATGTATGAAGTGTTACTTCACATTCCTAATGTGTTTGCAGCATTACAAAGGGTGGTGCATAATCTGTTTGTGTGGATGTATAAATGGGGTGATATTCAAAACTCAAAGGATAAAACTTATATTCTTTTAATTTGTTACATTTATGTGTGATTTTTCATTCAATCAACGGTGAAGGAGCTTCATTTCAATTCTTTTCAAACAAATCTCTCTACTGCATAAAAAGGTGACACACAACAGTGAACAGTGAATAGAGAGACTGATGATTATACGAGGTTTTTACAAACTGGATTTACGAGACTAATTGTCTATGTAACAAGTTTTGTTAATAACATAACAAAAGAAATCAAAGAGCTAAAAATAATCAGGTGTTTAAAGACATACATCACCTCCACAGGGGTATCTACCTAAATAGTCATTGCACACGTGCTATGGTATATGCATAGACACACACACACACACACAGACTTCACACTCTTCCACCTATCTGTTACCCTCAGATTTTGGCAGGAACGTCTGCGCCTCATGAGACATTAGCTTGTGATGCAACTGATACAGAATTACTCGCTACATTTGCTGGGAAGCGGCAGGTGTTGTTGTCCTCTCAGTAAGCAGATGATGTTTGATCGGTCTTAGTTAATGTTGTGTCAACATTTTCTGCAAAGGTCATATCCCTCTTTGAAAATATAATGTAAAGTTGAAACCATTTATGCTTGGAATACGGGGAAGAAAAGTTTCTTTATTTATTTATGTGAAAGAAAATTCACAATGCATCTGTTTCCAAAACTTCTGTCATATATACCTTACAGCTATGTTAGCATACAAAATTAAACATATTTAAATACTTAACATAAAATGATGTCATCACTGGCATTACTATTCATATTGTTTAGATTTTAAATTTCAGGTGGATTCAAACCCAGGACTTCTTGCTATGGAACAATAGTGCTAATGGCCACAACACTATGCTGCTTGTATTGATGTTGTTGGATTTAAAAACTGATAGAGTGGAGTTGTAAACATGATGGAAATGTGTTCCTGGCTTTAAATTCAAATGAATAAAATACAGTAGTAGTAAAATAATGCACTGTGTATTATTTTAATAGAGTTTAAATAAATTAATTAAAATTTAATTAAAAAAAACATTTAAGGACATTTTTTAATTATTCCTAAAAATTGGGTTTTATAAAAATTCTTTATGACATTTTTTAGTTTTTCTTATAAACGGCATTGATATCCATCTATATTTGTATTGTTTGTTTTGTTTGTTAACACATTAACACAATACAATGTGAAAGGCATAAACTGAAAAAAAAACAATAAATGTCATAACTATATGCATCTGAATCAGACATGCAGACTACTCCAACTGACTCCAATGCTGCGGTTTGAGCTCCTTCAGTCTCCAAATGCTGTTTTACTGACTGCACCAAGCTCCACCAATCCATAAAACTATGTGTCTCCACTCTGTCACCACAGCAGGTGATAGCTGCTTCACATAGCTGTACTCTGCTGTGTGCTTCTGAGTTTTAATTGTCAATTTTTGTTATATGTACAAGACAGAGAACAGGGAGTATAGCCAGTCTCATATTGTTAAACTACATGACTTATTTACCTTTGTGAGCAAGTAAAATAAATTATTTGTGTTCTGTTTTCCAAACCGGAACACAGATCGTTTTTAAATTAATCTTATATAAAGTTCATTTTTTCCTCATTTTTGATGATAAAATCTTTCAAAGTGGTTTTTAATGTATAATGTGACTAATTTATGAGTTAATAATAATGACAGCTTGTCCTGTCCTGTCTCCCTCCCTTTACCACAGTCACAGCAGATAGCTGCCTTTTCCTGTGCCCGGTTCTGCGAGAGGTTTCTTCCTGATAAAAAGGAGTTTTTCCTTCCCATTGTTGCCAAATAGAGGGTCCAGTCAAATCAAGTCAGCTTTATTTGTAGAGCACATTTAAAACAGTACAAGTGTCTGACAAAGTGCTCAGCAGAAGGATCGTGTAGTTAAAAAAAGAAACACACACACACACACAGACCCATAGCCAGTTTCAAAGTGACTCAACAGCCTGTGAAAATAGGTAGGTCTTCAAATTTGATTTCCAAAGAGGAGGAAGATTAATAAATCTGATTGTTGGGGCTCCTCTGTTTTCACTCTATTATTGCAGGTTCTTTGCCCTATGATGTGAAGTGCCTTGAGGCAACTGTTGTTTTATTTGTCTCTATTTAAATAACACTGAACTGAATTGAATTGATATTAGGCTGCCAGAGTGCTAAAAGTCGTGATACTCACTTTTTAAATTTATATATTTTTTTGCCACTTTACCCATGAATCAAGTTAA
>NW_005187472.1:2881972-2893647 GCF_000239375.1 Pundamilia nyererei
TATATATATATATTGTCATGCCTGTAGCTGCAGAATGTACATGAATTTATTTAACAGCCTTTCTGAAGGTAACTGGTCACACCTAATTGGCAATGGGTGTTTCATAATTTGTCAACCATTAGGACAGTTTTTAATGTTTATGTAAGTATGCCAACTGTTAATAAGATTCTAACTTAAAACTCATTTATAAGTTGTATATTTTAATACAACAAAAGGATCTTGTCTGATCGAGGTTTACGGTGATGTGGATTACTTGATGTTTCTGTGTTGCAGTTTTCTTCCTTACTCGTCTTGCACCACTGTTAACACACTGAAGAGAAAAAAAAAACTTGCCAGTGCCAGTCACTGTAGACTCAACAGTTTTGCAACATGCCAACAAGTCTCTCTTATCAGCAGACTGACACGAGCAAAGCCCTGGGTAGTTGGGTTTCTGCCAAACATGCAACATGAGTGTCATTTTTACAATGCGGTTTGACATCACAGTCCCACCGCACCACTGCAATTTGTGTGATAAAGGCAGCCCATGCAGCTTTGAAAGGGAAAAGGGCACACGAACAATAAAGACCCCGCTCTGCTTGTTCGTCTCAGCTTGAAAGTTTGTTAAATTTAGTTTAAACACCCTGGGAAGGTGGCAGGTTGCTTTCAATCCCCTGTAATGAAGTGGATGAACGATTTCAGCCAAAATGGAGTACAATTTTGGTCTGGCTCAAGTCTCCCCGCAGGTTTTTGAAGGATGCATTTTTCTGTCCGCTTCCTGCTGAGTCTCAGGAACAAAGTTTTCTGGGTATGAGGCGGTTTATAAAACTTCAGCTCTTAACGGGTGCACAGAGACAGGAAATGGTAGGGGAGGGAATGATCTAAAAGAGACAAAGTATAGGAATTTTGCTAGAAGATGTCAGGAGAGGGAAGTGGATGTTATTTGATTTTTTTTTAAGCTGAATTCTTCGACTAGAGTAACAATTCAGCCAAGACAGGACAAAAACATCAACACGGGAAGTTGCTAAAACATCCCCAATATCAGCAATATCCACCAACAAAATTAGAAATAAGAGATGGTTTAAAAATCAATCAAATTAAATTTGGTGACTTCTTCACATGATACTTACCAACACAACAACTGCTGATTTTTATTTCTGAGCAGTTTACTTTTGGGTCCAATATGTATTGATTTGTGTTCACAAAATAACTATTTTATACATCTAAGACACGGCAAAATCCACATATACAGACTGGAGGAGCTGCAATTGGCGGAACAAATCATTTTGTGGCTCAGACCAGAGACCCAAGTAAACATCCAAAATGTAACAGGTTATGGCCAACTTATTATTTTGAAATACATTATTAATTATCTTCCAAAATGACATGGTAGGGATAGGATATTAAATATATGTATATTATGGTTTTAAATAAATGTTTGCTACTTCTGTTTCCTTGGTTGCCATAGTCACATATCCCTCCTTTGTCTGGAGAAAACACATGCTGCAGACATTAAATATGCTCCCTATTGAAATATAATACTTTCAAAGCTGTGCTTACTGTCACAAGAAAATGTTTGTGCCCATGAACATGGACAAAACGATTGCTGTTTTCTGAATGTTTTATCTTTCCTGATGAGGCTGAGCTGGTAAAGGAATATTTTCTGTAATCTAAGATCAAAAGTGCATGTACAGTAGGTGCTGAAGTGAAGAGGGCTGACAATAGAGCGAGAGGAACCTCAATTAGCAACCAAGACACAGTAATCCCTGACCTTCAAAAATAATAAGCATAAGCTTTATAGCCTATTTTGTTTGACCATACTGGGTCTAATAATACCAAGGCCGTCTGTGTTGAAGTACCAGGCTTTCAAGAGCAGTCCCAGAACTGTGGCGTGGTTACAAGCCTTTGATGAAAACACCAAAGGAGTTGTTAAGGTCCAAGAAGGTGTTTTATTGTTCAGAATGACAGTCAAATAATAAACCTGGCTACAGTTAGGGGACAGTTGTTATTTTAAGACGTGTCATTTTGATCTGTCCCTTGACTTTTGCTTTCCATCTTGCAACTTAGAGGACTTCCTGAACTGGCAATGAATTTTGCCACTGGGCATAATTTGTGAGCATCCAATATAGGTGTTGTTTTAAGGTATTGGGCTGGAATGTTAGACAGATCTGCATATGAAAGCAAATCTCTGTGCCTCTCTCAGTGTAGACAGTTTAATGCAGGGCAACAGATAAGGATAACTTATTCTATCTACATCCTTTTTATATAAAACATATGTGGAGAGTGGAGCAAAGAATGGACCTTTAAAAAAAACTGCAATTCCTAGCATTATATACTGGTGTGCCTTCAAGTCTATTGATCCTAGTGCTTATAGTCTTTTTGGAAGACAGAGTTCAGATCAATTTTAATGATGACTGAGATTGGGTCAGACACCACTGGTCGTAAAAGTACTGATTCACAACACACGAGTGAGACACAATAGTACATCACATTCTGTTTTTAACTACTGCTTTACAACTTAAGTCTCCCAGGAACAGAGACGAGCACTGAGGGAATGTTTTCACATCATCTCAGGGCCACTTTCAGCCTCCTATATTGGGTTGGCTTGTAAAAATAACAGATGTGCAAACTGAGCAATTGTTGTAGCCAAAGTCCAGAGGTTATGAATAGAGAGCTGTTGTCATGGTTCTCTAAGATACTGGACACATGGAAAGATTTACGTGTTTTCGGAATACATTACTCTCATTGAGTAACGTAACGGAATACGTTACAAAATACACTTTGGGGCATGTATTCTGTAATCTGTAGTGGAATACATTTTAAAAGTAACCTTCCCAACACTGCTAAAAGATCACAACGTTTAATTAGACAAGATACATGTTTTCGGAGCAGTAGGAAAACCTGTGTCCAAACTACAACCTTCAGAGTTAAAAATAAAACAAACTCTACAATGGCTCAGTCGCACTAGAATAAAACATAAAATAAAGCAAATTGGCAACCAATTACAAGTAGTTGCAGGAGCAAACTGGTTGCTCAGAGGCTGAACATATAAAACCCTCAGCCTTTGCAGACTACTTTCAATTGAAGAACAAATGCACAAGTGACCTGGTGGGATGCAACGTGTCCAAACAATCCAAACAATCAACATTCGATCTGACTTGGACCCTCAGCCAGATTGGCAAAGGTTTGCGAATAGTTCCCATCTAATTTAGAAATGCTGATAGATTGCAATGCCAACTACTGCCAACAACTCAACTTATTAGGTTGCTAACTGGTTTTTTTCTGTTTATATTCCTACATAAAAGCAAGGTTGACGAGCGCCCATTCTGCAGCGATATCACTATCCACCAATTATATCACTATTTATGGAGGAAGTTGTAGCTGGTTTTACAATTTCTGTGTATGTAGATGTAACAGATTTGCAACAGATGGAAACAGGTTTTCACCAATTTATCAGTTAACCCGTTAAGACCTACCATAGAACCAAGAGCTTATCTTTATATTTTCACATGCTGTAGTGCCAGTATTTCAAGTTGCAATACATCAGTACAACCATTAAATCCTAAATTTTAATTATATGTATGCCTTAAGACCATAGTAACTACATAAATTGCAAAAGAAAAGTGCCATAAACTACAAAAAAAATGAAAATCATTGTTGTTGTTTTTTACACATATTTCTAGTTAGAGAAATTTCAAAATGCAAAAAAGTTGCACAAAATAGTTTTCAACCAGAGGAAATATATTTATTAATTCCAACGTAGGAAGTGCTATGAACAGCTGATCAGATCAGCAAAGCCTGTTTCTGGAATATTATGTTTTTGTTGCTGCAAATACTTTTTACGCTATTTTTGCAAAGCCATATGTGGAAGAAAACCGTGACCTAGGACAAGCTGAATGCATAAGATGTAAGTACAATTCCTCCGGTTTCATTTGCAAAAACATATGCAAAAAAAATTATTGCGCTAGCTTATGTGGTTGCAAGAAACAGAAGAATGCTGCGCAGTTATGAGATAGTAACTTGTGGCTTGCATATTAGGCTCATCCTAAAGCAATCAGCAAAATGTGGAAGCTTGAAAGTGGTAGTCCACAAATCAAGGGACTAAGGTGCAGTGGCCACCTTTTATTTACAGTCTATGAAAGCTACTGACAGCCAGGATCATGTCTTTTGTACAATAATTACAAAAGTAAGTCTACAGCTAAAAAAGATACTGTTGTATTAAAAGTAACCTTCATCTCAAATTGTCACCTGTAGTCAATGGCCAAGAATGCTGTGCATCACCACAACTTCAGAACACATAAGGAGCTATTGTTTTACACTGTATCTTGTTGTTAGTATTCTATGCGTGTGTCTGTTGCCTCTCCTGTCAATATGGGGTGTGGGTAACATGCCTGGCTCAAATCCAAGTCTCTATAGCAGCAAAGCTGGCAGAGAAGTATTGACTCTCTATAATTTACATCATGGAGTTTTGTGCGAACCATGATTGCATGCTAAACATCAATAAATAAATAAAGATGTCAGTAAACAATATGTGGGCAGCCAAAATGACAGCACAGACGTGGCGGATCGTCTGTGCGGCTGAAGCACATGCCTGCAAAATGATGCAGACTGTCAGAGAATTCATCTGACCTGATATAATTTTTATTAGATGCATTTTGTGTACTTGGGGAGAAAAAGATGAAAGTCATTTTCCTTGTTTTCTGGGAGCTTTGCAGACATGCTGTCTCATCTCCTGTGGCAAAAACAACAGATCGCATCTGATGGCAGCGGTGTAATTGGAATAAGTGGATTGTACTTGCAGAAGAGGACTTGATTGGCATACTAGGGATTCCAATGTGACAAGCTCTCCAGCACATACTGCCTCTTTCCATTTATAGAGTGGCCTCCCTGTCACTTAAATTTGCCATATGTGGCAGTGTGCATGGTTATAGTTTTAAATATTGCTCAATTTAAAAAGACAGAGCTAGTGCAGTCCTATATATTCCAACTAGTGTTACTTAAAGTGAGAGCAACAGTTGTTCTACTTTAAGCATAGTAACAGTTCCCATTTCCCTTTTATTGTTTGTTGTCATCACACCTCCTGTGTTGTGATGACAGTTTAGTTTTAGCCATCTGGGACAACGGTTTGCAGGCATCTGCAAAAAAACAGTAAAAGATTTTTTTATTGCAGGGAGAAAATATACTATTTACAGTATGTACAATAAATATTGTTTATCATGCTAACATACACATTGTAACAAATACTGTATAGCATGTAGCTTCATCTATCCACTTCATTTGCCATCATAGCCTACCAACATTTGCTTATTAGCACTAAAGCTGAGCCGAGGTTGTTGGGGAAGTCATTACTTCTGCAGGAATTTGGCTATAAAACAAAACTTTGGTCTGACAGCAGAAAAGTTGCTGTACTTCAGCCTTTGAGGAACACAGATGTCTTTGAAAGTGAGTCAAATCATTTTATCTCTCTGATAAAAGAAAAAAAAAGTCAGAAGATTCACAAATGATTCAGTTTAATGAATCATTTGTGATTCATTAAAATGAATCCCCCCACCAACACCCGAAACACACACACTCTTGTGTGTAATGCAGACACGGAAACTGCTAAGATCCTGCTTTCATTTAAAAACAAGTAGGTACACTGATACCACTTTCCCACTCCATTCATAGTCGGATGCAGCTGAACGACATGACTGAGCTCAGATGAGATTTCCCTGAGCAAAAACAGTTCTCAGCTAGTGAAGTGTGACATGAGGAGTTCATTCTCTAACCTCTCAGGTCTTTCCCTCCAGCATCAAAATCACACAGTTGCAGCTTTTGGATTTTTCATAAAGGACACTGCCATTGTGACTCTTCTATCTTCGACCCATTTGGTGTGTTCATGAGTTATTTACTAACAGTGTCAACCCCTTTGAAGCTTACTCTCCCCGGGCTTGCACACCCAGAAAACTTTGTGCACACCTCCCTTATTATTACAGTTATGAAAATAGAATATGCATTTCTTTATTTTTAATTAAAGTCATTTATTTGCATCAGATAGTTTTGAAATTAAACTGAAATTAAAACGAGAACAGAACACATTAAATTTCACAGCTACTACAGTATTTACTGTAAGTTTCAGAATTTCAGAGCATTACAATCTGATCCTGTCAATAAATGAGCAAACCCGTGCTCATGCAATTTTATAGCAATTATACACTTCAGGAATTCTGCCTCAGTTATAGGTGCTTACAACCACTTTTTGCTCAATCTATACCTAGACTCTTTATCCATTCATGAAAGCACTACAAGTTCACAAAACCGCACCAAATAAAAGGCATGAAAAACACAATACTTATCCATTGTAATTGTATTTCAGGGCAACAAAAACGCACAGTAGTCGTGGCTGAACCATCTTTCACCATTCTTGTTAAAGTGCACGAGAAACATAAGAACAACACATGAAAGATTACCACTCCTATTTATCTAGGGAGAGGCTTGTGTTTATATAATATAGCATGTTACAGCCTAGAAGATGCATTAATGTCTGTGCATTTCAATATCTGTCACATTTAGCGTCTACCACTGCTTTGATATAAAGCAAACAACTAATCACTAAATGCATGTGTTTTAAACAATAACAAAGACTACACATAATCTATGGGAGGAGCCATTAAACTAATATATGGTGGAATTTCATTCAACAAAACTGTAACACAAACTTCTTCAAGTTTCCACACAGCAAGCCAAAAGGCACCAAGACCACAAAATTCATGAAAAAAAGTCCAGCTCTTTGTGGAATTTGAGGTGAATCCTAGCAAAAAGCGATGGGCTACAGCTGCCTATAACACCCGTCCACTAACAGAAAGGGTAAATCATTTTATATAAATATAAATTATCAAGTGATATTTGCTTAAGGTCAAAACTGTTTCTTCTTCCAGGTTTTAAAAATTATAACCTATTGGGATTGATCCATTTTGACCCCACAAGTGACCCAAAAATGACTCTAATCAGTGTTTCATTACAGTACACCTCAAGTAGCTTCTCTTTATTCACCCTGTTGAATTCAGAAATGAATTTCAAAATCCTTAAGATTAGGCCCTTGAAGGGCACATATGCTATATTATGCCCATAGAGTTTCTAAAAGTAGAATGGGACGCAGAGCCTTCGCCTATCAGTTCCCTCTCCTGTGGAAGCAGCTCCCAGTTTGGCTTCAGGAGACGTGCATCCTCTCAATTTTTAAGATTAGGCTTTGAACGTTGCTTTTTGATAAAGCTTACAGTTAGTGCTGGATCAGGTGATGCTGAGTCATCTTTTAATTATGCTGCAATGGGCTCAGACTGCTGGTGCACTTCTCCATTTACCGCTCTTGTTTTGCTGCACATCATTAACTTTTGTCTGTCCTGTTTCTTTGGTCTTGCTGTGCTCCTTTTTCTCTTCTCATTCACCTCACACCCCAGATTTCAGTTCTTTATCTTCATTAAATGTCAGTTTATTGCTCACTACAGAGATTTATCACAGTGTGAAAAGAGCAGACAAAATTCTGCTGAAGTCTCAAATTGGCTGAACTTCGAGGATGCACTGGCAAGAAAACAAGATCTGTTAATTTTGTCGCCAGTTCTTAAAATGGAGTTGTGCAAGCAAAGACACATTAGACCCAGCCAGTATGTTTACATAGGTTTCAATTTTATCAGGTCTATTTAGTAAGATGACTATCTACTGTATATATTTTAGTTTGGCCAAGATAATGCACTGTGGGATTTGCCAAGACATTAAAAAACAAGCTTGGTGATAAGAGCAGTTCTCTGCATCACTGTAGCAGTTTCACCTCAGACATTCCTGCTTTAACGTACTGTAGATACTGAGATATCCTTCTGTGCGTAATTTATCTCACCTCTTTAATCACTGCCTGTTTATAATTTTGCATTTAATGATAACAGGGAGCAAAGAAATTTGGGTAGCGTTAGGGATCAAGTATCATTGCTCTGTATAGTTACCAAGTGTAAACACCCACTGTTCGGTGGATTGACACTCCTCATGCAGCCCTAACAGTGTACATTTATTCAAAGCTCTGTCAGGGTTCCCACTGGCATCCTTAGAGTGCCACTGTCTCTTTGCATCAAGCTCAAAGGGGACTGGAGGCACCCAGGAAAATGCAGCAGAATGTTTATGTCAGTGTCTAAAAGTAATCCATGCAGCTTAGTTGGCTTGCTAGCTGCCTTACTGCACTAGAAATCCTGCAGACCGCATTATTTATCAACATGAATCCGTCAGTGATGTAATCTGACCCATTCCTAACCGAATTTTCATTATGTCATTGTTTGTTTTTATAATTGTCCATTCTAAGTATTTAATCCTCTCACAAAGATTGATTGTGTCAGCTCGTGTATTTAATATTGGTAAACAGCAGCTTCATCTTTAGTTTGACTTTATTTTGTGAGATCCCAGGATTGAGTCAAAAGCAGCCTCAGTATGTTTGAAGCATTAATAAACACTGATCTTCATTACTGGAGCAGATGAAAGATATGAAGTTATTAACACCGAATAATTAATTAACAGGTCCTGCAATGGAAAAGCTGTTGTAATCCTTAATATTTAAAGATTGGCAAAGTTTGTTCATCTCAGGCTTGCAGTTGGGTTGTAAGTTTACTATCCAGTGAAAATAGAGATAATGTGGAAGGAGTGATAATGCATCTACAGTCACTTTAAAATGTATATAGATATATTCAGATTTTGGCCTCCTCTTCTTCACAGCATTGTTTCTAATCATTGAGGTGCACTCGCACTTATTTATGTACCAAAGGTCTCACCACAGCATTTCAATCAGGCAGAGGTCTAGATTTAGACTAGGCACTGCCAAAAACTTGACTCTTTTCTTTTAAAGCCATTCTGTTGAAGATTTTCTGCTGTGCTTGGAATCAAGTTTCCTTCTTTCCAAAGCTTTAACTGCTTTACATCTGACTCTAGAATACTTTGGTACGCAGCTTGTGGTCAACCGACTGACCGCACGGTGTCCAGGTCCTGTGGGAGCAAGCCAAAGGTGGCACTGTGCATCACGGCCATACATCTCCATTTTGGTCCTGTGCGTCCGAAGGACATTGTAGAAATGTTGAGGTTTATTCAACTTTGCAAACCTACACTGTGCTGCTATGTTCTTGTTAAAGATGTGAGACTCCCTCCATACTTGTTCATTGTTTGGTACTGTCATGAACTTTAACATTAAACATGCTAACTGATTTCTATAGAGTCTCAGATGTATTCTCAGATTGTTTTTTGATTTTTTGCAGTTTCTCTGAGCAGTGCACGGCTGAGTCATCCACTGCTGGGAAGATTGTGGCATGGTGTTAATATACAAACATACTTGAATACTTTTAAACAACAGATTTCTAATGCTCATTTAAGTCCCCTGATTAGTAGCACCTGACTGCTAATTGCCCTCTTGATCCTGTAACGATGTACTTAGTTTTTCAAAACCTTGTCACATGACTCTATCTGGCTACTAAGAGATTGAACAAATGCCAATGAGGATTATAGATTGTTTGCATTAACATGGATACTTGCAATGTGGCATGAATGGGATCAAAAAACTGCTGGAAATGATGCCACAGTTCCCCGTGATATCGCTGCCGCAGCTCTTAGTTTACTTCAAGCTGATTTACATTAAATCACAGCCAATCATTTTGGAAAGTATGCTCTGTTTACAATTGTGTATGCTTATCAAAGCATTGCATTATTTATTTGATAATCAAATTTATTTAGTGACAGTTATCAGACTATTGTTGCATGATAACGCAGTCAGCAATATAGTAGAATTCAGTCATGTATAATATTATAATATGTCTAACAAATAATTTATGCAGACAGATGTTCACTTTAATGATTACACACTGTAACTCAAACAAGCTTCAAAGTCTGCTAATAGAGTTTCACATTGTTGCAGAAATTAACAGAAACCAATTACATATAATTAATGGATAAGGTACCAAATGTTTTTATTTATTTATTATTCATTTTACTGTATAACATTTTGAAAATGCAGCGTTAACAACAATAAATATGTTTGGGTTATTAAATGATTAATGCACTTGCATTTTTGGCTGCATCTCCTGTTATATACAGATACTGGGTATTGCACGGTCAACATTTCTGCTGCTTAACAGCCACTTTGGAACGGTTGGAATTTGCTTATCTTGTGTGTCAGCAAGTAATAAGGAAATGACAACAACTTGAGATTTTTAAGCTTTTAAAAACAGAAGCAAAACAATTCTGAGCTGGAAAGAATTTCTGACAGTGCTGCTAGAAATGTGGACGCTGCCATTAGTGATATCTACCATTATACTAATGATGCCCATATCTGCTCCCAGTACTGAGTGCTCCTTCAGCCTTTTTGAAAGGAACAATGACTGACAAAAGATTGAGTGGACTTGCAATGAACTTTGATCATGATATTGAAATTGATTTTGAAGGTAAGTTTGACAACGGAGAGATGTAGAATAAAATGCAAGTTGGCAGTAATTAGCTCCCCACCCTTCTGGCTTTTATTGTAACGGTCCGATTTTGCAGTGCTGGTAATGCAGACTTTTAACTTCAGTTCATGAATATGCTAGTGTTGCAAAAGCAGAAACATGCATACCTCAAGATAAATCCAAAGCTGCCAGAACTGATTTCTGTACTCACTTGCAGGTAGGACTGCCATCCAAAGCATTACATTCGGGTGTTTGCAGAGCAACGTTAGCAATATCTATAACAGAATATTATCCCTTTAGGTTCTTCCTCCTTTATTAGTTTACCACATAATACCTTGCCTTTATTGCATTGTGACAGGCAGATAAAGGTCAACTCTTGGCCGTAAAACCAAAACAATCACCAAAAATGAAAATAAATCTAAAAAGCTACCACTCTGTATGTTCCAGATTGCATTTGCTAGTCTCCTTTTTAATGCATTTAAATGAACTCTTGTTTTTGTTTCACATTACAAGCACATCTCTGACACTGACACTTGGAGAAAAATAAAAAAAATGCCTCTCTTTCGCCGCTTGACTCGATTCTGGAAGGATTTTACACAATTGCTCATTCAGAACATGAGTCTATTCTGTCTTCCCAGGGGTATCATGAACCCTCACAGCCAATTTAAAAGAGGCACTTCTGCTGCATGAACCGTTGGCAAAAGGTCCACGCTAATTTAAGCTCTGAGTGAGCAAATGCTGATGACACACTGTATTTATTCCAAAACTCTCTGGCCTATTGGCCTCAGCATCAGTATGCAAATGAAGGGTGGAGGATTGTGGATGTTGACTGGGTGCCCGGTAAACATTTAAATTACAGAAGAATGAAGACATAATCAGACCTAAATTACGATGGTGCTGGTATGCAGGGCTGGGGTGGAAATTGCAACAGCAATTCACAAAACAGTCACACATACGCATTCTTTGTGAGCCACAAAATCAATATGTTCTCTGCTGCCCACTCACATTGTCTTGAATTCACAATAAGGGCAGCTTCAACACTGACAAAGTAAGGTAATTAAGTGTTTTCCTCAGCAGCTGATTTTGTACAGATTTCCACTGTGACAGGGAGTAGGAAACAAGTTGAACCAGGCTGACATCTTGCACTCGAAGCATATTTGGATTTCAGTATTGGATTTAGAAGAGGGGATAGGTTAATTGGTTAATCCAAATTGCCCATAGGTGTGAATGTGAGTGCGAATGGTTGTCTGTCTGTGT
>NW_005187472.1:2894949-2908963 GCF_000239375.1 Pundamilia nyererei
CAGCCACCATCACTCTGGCAGCAAGAGCGCTAGAGCTAGAGAAGGGGAAAGATGAGCTGGAACGAACCATTTTGGGAGAGGGGGGTTATCTATACTTTTGTTGTTAAAATGTTACGTCTCAACCAAGTTCTGTATGCTTTTTATATTTTTAGTAGTGTGTCACACAAACAGCAAATATTGTCAAAAAAAAGTAAGAAATCTTTGGGGGTGCTTTGTTTCATTTTGGGGCACCCCCAAAAATGGGCTAAAATCACCCCTGGATGGAAAAGAGAGAATCCTGACCTGGAAATATGCTACCCTTTATTTCCTTTCCCTCTGTGACTCTCATCCTTGGTATTATATCTGGACAGAGAGAAAAAACATTTAATCTGAGAAAGTTTGCATAACTAACATGAATATTGAACCATGAGCTTAGAGCTACATCAACATGGCCCCTAGTAACAGCTTGTAGCTACAAATATGGTATGGGCAACAGGTCCTCAATACAATCCTGGGGCTGAATTAACTCAAATCAGTTCAGGGCAACCACATTATACAATGAGACTTTCTCAGAGCAGGTTTTCTGATTTTAACATTGACCTCTGGGACCTTACACAGGGTACAGGCGTCTCTGTTGGTAACAGCTAAGTTACATAGTGAGAAAACAACATTTATTAATCACATTTGATGAAAGATTAAATAAGGAGTAAATTATCATGACTTAAATTAACATTTTTCACCAGCAGCAGATAACTACAGTATGAGTGCCATTCATGTAAAATAAATAGCTGTCATTCACAGAACAGTGAGAACCACACTTTCCTTCTCTAAGCCACTTTACTAAGCTTCCTGACATTCTGTGTTATTGTGACAAATGGCACCCATTTTGGAGTTAAGGAAGCTTATACAAAGGACGGTAAGTATTTTCACATACTTGGACATCCAAAGCTGTCACATACTGTGTCTCAGTTACAAGAAAAAATAAGCTCTGACTTAAAATTTCAAGCTCTTTAAGAAGAAAACAGTAATGCCATGTCTCAGAGGCCTCACTGAGGCTGAAATCAGTTATTTCACTCTTTGTTCCAAAGGTGCTGGAAATATTTCCACACCCCGGACCTGGAGCTTGCAGTGATTTGGCTTTTACTTCACAGAAATTTCAATCCAAGCTGTGGTCAGCTAAGGTCACCCCAAGATGATAAATATCTTGGTCCCCATAAGTCCTCAGGTGTTTCAACTGTAATAATAATTTTTTTTTTAAATGTAGGTTTCTGGTTACAGTAAAGCTCGGATCTCAGTTAGTTCCAAGGCTTCAGACAGCTCGAAATGCTCTGGCAGAAAGTACCAATAGTAGGAATATTTCCCTGCAACAGTGGATACTCCTAACCCACAGAGGCCCCACCCACTTTCACTTGGTAAAGGGCAGCCAATCAAAAAAAAAGCATGCTTAAAGGGAGATGACCTTAAATGTTTGATTCAGACAGGAGAGTGAACTGGAGAGTATAAGATCATTTTTGTGCATTTTGGGTTTTTTTGTTGTTTTTTTTTAACTGTGATGTATGCAAAGCAACTCTCTGGAGTCCTTGACTACAAATATGGAGCTGAGAATTTGCATAACAAGTCCCAGTTCAGATTAGGATAAGGCTTAGGTAACTATGTTATAAAAGTAAGTCATTGTAATGTCTGCTGAAGTGATGGAAACCTTTAGGTACATGTGTGAATGCTGCACACGTATATACTGTCCCCTGGCTGCAAGCTGAGGAGCCACATGATTTCAAATGTAGTTGAAACATGATGCAAAATTACTACTAGATTATATGAGTGCTTGTAGATTAAGTAGTGAAACTGTGAGGTGGATGGTAATGGACAAGCAGTGTGCTTCGTGGATCAGGTGGACTGCAATCCTGCTGCAACAAATGCAAGGAGTGACAGAGGAGAGGTCAGCACATAGCAGCTGAAACAACAAATGACTTGACAATTATTGATAACTACGTGAAATAGAAAGAAAGTGTTTTTAATGAAATTTGGTGATTCTGTGTTTATTTTATTTCATTTTTATGATGTCATCACTGAACTTAAAGATACAGTTTTTAATTTTTTTTAGATTATTTAATAGTAAAACGGATATTGTGATCATAAATATACACAGATTAATGTACAATTATGTTTTCCAACAAACTGATGAATTTTCATTAACTCATAATTCATCTCTTCAAAACAGATAGGAGAAGGTATGTGATTTGTAGATGCTGCCCAGTACCCCTACCATATTTGAATATAGTGACCAGGAAGGACGTCTTCCTCCTGACTAACCGTGTATTAAGTATGTGGCTAGAGACCGCTTACTCATGAAGAAGAGAACTCATGCCATGCAGGGACATTTAAATTCATGCCTGCATCTTCAGACTCAAGCTATGAAGCATCATACCTACATTTTATCATCAAAGAAAGGATCCCCTTCACTAAAGAAACGAAAAGAGAAAGGAAAGAGACGACGTAACAAAGTTACATCTTCTTCAAAAACAGTTACACTAACTCCAGCTAACAGCGACTAACTTAGGCTAACTTAGGCCCGAGTTTCACTGTCATCGGTCAGAAGTGAACTTCTTTGACTCACTGACTCGTATCAAACTAATTTCAGAAAGTTTTACAGCTTCTTCTAGAGTCAATAAAGGTTGTCGCTTCTCATCTGACATTGAAAGCTGAGGTAAACTTGATCACAATCCAGTCCATACAGCAGAAATATCCTTGCCAGCCATGCTCACCGCAGGGCACAGTCTAAGTTTAATGTTGGATTACTGAAACATGTTTGTCCACCAGCGGCCACTGTTACTAGGATTATATACTTGAACTTCAAGGAGATATTGAGTTGGAAAGACCTCCTCAGATCCCAGCTTTCAGTTGCAAAACGTCCACTCTTTGAAGCGTTTGCATCACAATCAAATCTATAGTACACTCCCTGGTTCATGTGAACGGCACGAGGCTGTCAGCCAGAATACTGCAGTCCATGTCCTGAGTGGAAGATTTATGTGTGTGTAGTTTGCTTTGCTTGCTTTCACTCCCAGCCTTGTTAACTTTGGGGACCAATATTTAAGGAAAAGTAGTAATGGTTTGGATTTAAATATACTTTGTTTTATGTTAATCCTCCTTTAAAAATTACACTAAATGGTTCCCAGTCCATAGAGAGAATTTTTTCATATGTCAGTAATATTCTCTTCTAGTCCCTTTATCACATTTTTGTAACTTTACACAGTAGAGTCTACACACTGCACAACGCATAATTAGTCTACACAAAGGTCATTGGCGCATATGAATATGAAGATTCCTGCACTGATATGCCTATTAACTGCCAGTATCTGGAGAAATTAAGTGTTTCTGGTAAGTTACGAAGAGCCTGAGGTGTGAGTCGTCTGTCATTCAGTGGATGAATCCAAATAGAACTAATGGTTATGACACTGAGCGCTTCTGTCCAGACATTGTGTCCAGCCAAGCACTTAATCAGAAAAGTTTCCGAGCCTCCAAAGGTGAAAGAAAGCCAAGTAAAGCAGAGGATTATTGCAATGAGTTGTTACATAAGAAAGTTTGCAAACAATCATCTCACTGCGTGGTGTCAAATACAAGCAGTCATTACTGCCGAAACATTCACCGCCGCACTCGAGCCTCTCTCAGGTCTGTCAAACTCAATCTCGTGTAGCTAAATCAGGCTATACGGGCTCATCCATTCATTCAGAATCAGGTCATCAACCACCCACGATGAGTCCCTCTCTGTCTGTCTTTTTTTTTTTTGTCTCGCGTCTCCCCGTTGTGACAAGACTGTGGACAGGTGGGTGTGCAGGTGTGTCCATTGATCCACAATGACAGGTGGCCTCTGAGCCTGTTGCCTGGAGACAGTGTCTTGGCAGGCTTGACAGGGAGGGCCAGCTGCACCTCAGGCAGACAAGGGACAGGCCAGACCCGGTGCCCAGGTGGCGTGACTGAGGAGAGGTCGGCGATTGCAATGTATCGTGAAATTATTTCTTAACAAGAAAAGGATTCCTGCAGCGCTTCGCATTTATCATGTGTGCATTTATTTGTCAGCAGGCACACAACAGACATTGAGCCAACGGACAAGATTGGACAGACAGCGGGCTGATGCAGGATTTCAGTGGAAAAAGGTACTCAGTGAGGCTAAAAACAGCCCTTCAGAGAGCCTGGAATATCTCTGTCCTAATCCACATCCTCAACAGGAATGTAAAACAATAAAGGACCATTTAAATAAGTCTAATTTATGCCACATTTCCATGCACTTTTTGTTTTATATTGCTTTTCTCATTTTTGCCTCGGTACAGATGATTTGACATTGTAATAATGTATTTCCAGCTCGGCTCTTATTAATTCTATTACCATTCCCTCAGAATTAAACCATATCATGCAGGGAGACAGCCATTGTAGAGAGAAACAGAAGCTCCAGTGGACTATGATGCAAACACAGCTTGAACCTCTACAATATTCTACAATAGCATTCACTGATTTGGACTGGAGTGAAATTTAGTTCTTTAATGAATCTTTCATTTTTATCTTTCATGAATCACATCCCAAAGTCTTCACAGAAGATCCTGGTTTGATGGATCAGTGAGTAGATGTCTCGCTCACCCCTGGCGTACAGCTCGTCATCCATGTACAGGAAGTAGCTGATGTTCACTCCACTCCTGAATCTATAACTACATCCTTTCTTTGCAACGAAATGGCTTAAGGGGTTGCAGCCTGTGTAGCAAAGCAGCAGGTACAGTACATTACGTTGCTATACTCTACTGATGCTTCTCACCTTCTATGTTCACCCTACTTTTATCCTCCAGACTGTGCCCAACAATGCCATCATTGCCCACTGGTGCTGAAAGCAAAATCCTGCAAAAAAAAAACATGTCAGTGACATGTTTTTAAATTATTTTTTTTATTATTATAGTTTTTGCCCACATTAGGAAGCATCTGCCTGCAATTTCTCTGTGCCTCTGTTTTGTATTATCTGTGCCTACGTTTTTGCACTCTAGCTTTTAATACATGCATTGCACCCAATGGGCAAGTGTCAATTAAAATAATCATGAACAAAATAAATAAATAAACATTGTTTTGATCTATCCGTTTTCTAAGCCTTGTGTAAAAAAAAAAAAATTAAAACACAATTGTTCCCAAAAGGCAGGCACATCTACACAGCAGGAAAGTGCCTGGTCTGCCAGCTGGTTACCTTCCACAGTTATTCACTCAATGGCTAGATACATCTCAACCTGCTGGTGGTACCAAATCCTACAACACTGAGACCAAAACTCAAAATGGGCTGCAGCATAAATGGAAAATAACTGGAGATAGAGGCAAACACACCAAGGTCGTACACAGAATAAAAGTGTGAAATGCATTGTGGCACAAACTGTACTTTCAGTTCTTAGACCACAGTCTGAGGGAACAGTTACACTTTCTTACTCCCAGTGGGAAGAAACTGTGTTTCAATCTGTTGGTTTGGGGCTTATTCTGAATCTCTTCCCAGAGTGGGGGGGATGGGTGATGTTCTGGATGGGTGTGATCCTTTATTGGCTTTTCTGTGGTTTCCTTTAGAGTCAGCTAGTGCAGATATCACCATGGTAGAGGTAGAGTTGCATTGATGACATGTTCTTCTGAACTCACCACACACTACAGGTCCTTTCTGTTCTCTCCTGTGCAGCTGGTGAACCATCAAATCAGTAGCTTCTCTACTGTTGATCAGTAGAAGCCAGTAAGCAGATGATGAGGAAGGTGAGCGTGTTTTAACTTCCTCAGGAAGTAAAGGCTTTTGTTTTCCCTTCCCCACCTGATCAGAGATGTATGTGGTCCAGATGAGGTCAGCTGAGATGTGAGTACCAAGTAACCCTAACAGCCCTCTATCCTCTCTACCTCCTGTCCATGTACACAAAAGTCAGAGTGGTCACACTGACCACTATAAATTTCTTGGTTTCTGTAGAGTTCAAGTCCAGGTTGTTGTGATAACCCCAGTCTGAGAGATGCCTGACCTCATCTCTGTGGGCTGTTTCATCATTGTCTTATATCACTCCTACTACTGTGGTACAGCCAGCAAATTTGACAGTGTTGTTGGTAGTGTGAATGAAGGAGCAGACATTGAGGGAAAGTGGAAAGTAGAGGAAGGGGCTGCAAACACACCCCAGTGGTATGCCAGAGTTTAGGTTTAGAGTGGATGACTTTCATCCTGACATCCTGTGGTCCAACTTTATAAAAAGCTGAGCTGAAATCCACAAAGAGTATTCGTACATGGGGGGGGGGGGGGGGGGGGGGGGTTCTGGTCCAGGTGAGTAAGAGATGTGTGGAGAACTGTGTCTTCTGTTGATCCGTTTCTTTGATACAATCTGTTGTAGGTCAAGGTCAGCAGTGATGACAGTGTTAGTGGAGAGAGAGGATGAGTCTTTTAAAGCAGTGGTGATGATTGGAGCTTGAAGCCAGTGTATCAAGGCATTTTACTGTACTTTTCTTCAGCCATTAAGACGGCAAAGAAATAAACAGCTGCAGAGATACTACAGAGCAGTCAACTTAAGTGTAGTGATTAAGATGGTATATGATTTGAATGTGTCGCTGTAAGTGTGCTCGTCCATCATAGTGTTTATGTATCTGTTTTACACTTTAAATATGTGATAAGTCTTATTGTTCTAAGAGGACTCTCTGTGTTTTGATCATTAAATGCTAATACAGGGAATCAGCAGATGTTTTTGTGTTTGTAATGTATCTGTGTAGAGGATGGTGGTTTATGTTTCTGACACCAGGACAGTTTAATCTGCTGTGAAGGCTAAAAGTGAAGACAGATGCTTCTTTGATCTCATTCTGTCCTTCTATATTATTTGATATGATATGAACTCTAAATGAACTACATGTGCAGCATTGTTTACTTTGTTGTGTATCTAAGATGCCACTAGTGTGTAGTAGTGGTCCTCTGGTGCTAACATAGTATATTAGAGTTTGCTGATATTACTTCTTTTTAAAAATCTAGTTACATTTTGTCACTCTGCACTGCAGTTAGAACAAACTGACTGAGTAATGCGCTCTTGCTTTTGTATTGTATCCTGGAAGTAGATCATTAAAGACTGTAGAGGGCTTGTTTTCTGTATGTAACAGAATGAATATTTAGTTTTTGTTTTGCACTGAGTGTTGTCTTGCTTTTATTGCTTGATCAGCAGCCAATCACCTCCCGTCTTCTTATTATAAACAGTTTCTAGCCGCTGTCTTAGTGTCTCCCTTACTCTCTCGCTCTCCTGTCTTCATTTTAAGTGGTTACCTTGGAACATTTTATTGAATTTAGGCCAGTTTATCTGTTCTTCAGGCCTATTTAGACAAAATGTCAGTGGTATGCATGTGCGCGCGACATCAAAGGTTTTGCCAATTTGATTACAATTTCAAAGCATTAAACAGTTTGCTGCTTAGAGTAAAACGTGTGTTTGTCTAATGAAATATTGCAGACACTTAAAAGTTAGTTAGTCAGGTGATTTTTTAAAAACGTATTCTTGCAAATGTTATTGTAAATGTTTTAACAACACTGGAAGGGGACCCTTTTTACCACTATGGATCATCTCCCGTCTCTCATAGCCCATCTGGCCACAAGTAAACTCAGCACTGAGTCGATATTTACATATGAATAGATAAAAGCCCCCCTTTTACTCATTCTTTTATTATCATCAGTAAACTAACTTGTAAACACCTGTGGCTACTAATTGTAATGCACCTGAATGCCTTTTTGGTTGTTGGCAGTGGTTTGAAGTGAATTTTCCGTGGGTAGTATTCCCAGGTTATTTGTGCTGGAAAAGTCGCCATGAATCTGGGATGCTCTATTTTACAGTCATTGCTATTAATTCAGTGGTTTCCTTTGTGGTGAGGAATCAGATCGGCACAGCAAGACATTCGTGGAATAATGAAGTCAACTGAATATGTGGACAAAACTGCATGGTTGAGATATGCTCTGATGATATTATATATAAGTCTCTTTGAGCTTCTTCATCGTTGTGAACATGTTCTTATTAAGTGCAGTGTGACAGAATATTATCAAGTAGCAGAATTACAGTTTTACCATCACAGAGGTGTTGGGAACATGTTGGGAAAATAATTTTAAACAGAAAGAAAAGGACCCAGTTTACTACCCTGTGGAACTCACATGCCACAGCAGGTGGGGTGTTATAAGAAGAGGACCTATTGGAGAAATACCAATATCACAGAAAGTAAGTTGCCATGCTGACCAGTGTGGTAGTTTAAAGCATCAAAGGATTTAAAAAAAACAAACAAAAACATTAAAATGGCTTCAGAATATCACCTATGAATAACAAAGATGACAGGGAGAGCAGATTATTTAGTTGGTTAGTGAGGCTTTTCTTTCTGAAATGTTGAAATTACTATGAGAAAGGTTATTAGACTGCTGTCTGAAACAACAGTCGGCTCCTCAGATTTAAAAAGTAGGGGTAATGTGAGCAGTTTTACAGCTGGAGGGAAAAAAGAAGCCTGATCCAGAGGATAATTAGATGGGGAAAAGAGGATATTTAGGCATCAGGAGAAGTCTTAAACAAATACACATTTTAATGGTAAATATTTCAGACATGACAATTTGTAAAAAATTTCAGGCAGGTCAATTTGTGTCATCTTAAAGACAACTGCTAGGAAAAAACAGGTAGGGCTTATTTAACAGATAGAGGAAATCAATCAATGAAAGTCCTTGTATTACTTTCAGCCTGAGTGACGAGAGCTTATCAAGAAAACTGAAAAAGTAATTTTCATCAGTGATGACAATAAGTGGCTGCCATGACGTTTTAGGTTCAGAGGTTCTTTGAGTATTTGCTTTTGGAAATAGAAAGCTTTAATACTGACCTCCCTGACCTCCACTGCTAGCTGGCTAAACAGTAACTAGGCAGCTATGACAGTTTACATATCTCACAAACCGCAAGGGTCAAATACATAATCCATTAGCATAGCATGCAATCAATGAAATGACCACAGTCTGACCACCAAAGGTGGAAAAAAACTGCTGTAACTCCAAATACCAAAATTCAACCTTACTGTGATTGTATGGCATTTCTGCGCTGACGACAACATGTGTATACAGCCAGATCGGTGTGTGAATGCAGTTGCCTGTACACACTGTTACACTAGAAGACTCACCTTTTCCCATCTGGTCTGCGATGTGAATGGCCAAAGTCCAGACGCAGTTCAGATTTGCCAGCTGTGAGCACCTCGAAGTGGCACAAGGAGCGCCATCTGTACCTGCTAATAGGAATGGGATGGGAGGTAATGTAGTGCTAAATAATGGTGCTGGGATACTTGGAATCCCCCTTCCCCCAAACCTCCCACCGCATTAAAGCACAATCACTTTTTCAAAGCAAGCAATAATGTGGCCTCATCATTTCGCAGGTCTCACTCTGTTTACCATGCTGCAGCTGAGGCTGGTCAAGTCTGGGAATATTGATGTTTTAATCAATCATCCAATCACTGTGTGAAGGTTCTAATAATGCAGTGTGCATTGTCTTGTATCTCATTAAGGTGGAAAGAGTAAATGTTTTTGTCTGACAACATCTGTGACCCTGATAATACAGTGGCAGCCTGTCTATACTGTCTTACACCCCGGTGCTTGTTGGTAAAGTCCTCTGAGACCTGAAAAGATTGAGAACTGTGTGTCTTCTATCGAGCTCTTCCTATCCTCTTCCTACGTAAATCAAAACCTAACAAATCAAAGGTAATTTATGCTTAAAATTGTGTTTCCAATCATTTCATAATTGAGCTCAGTATCTCCCAGTTCTCGCAGTTCAGGTTGTATTTACGCACCATTGTTTCCTCAAAGGATTTGTCTCAGTGGGGAGGCAATGCCTGTAAATCACAAATAAGAATATTTCATATAAACAAGGATTTTATGTTCTCATGCAACCAAATACTTCTGCTATGAGCCACCATTTATAATTTTCTCTTTTTATTTCTGCGGTAGGACTGCAGAAATAAAATATGCACTCACCAGGCATTTTATTAGCCCACCTGTTTAATACAAATATTCAATCAGCCAGTCAAATGGTAGCAAATCAACAAATCTAGGCACAAACCAAATAGGAAGGGAAGATGGTTTAAGTGATTTGGTACACGGCATGGTTGTTGGTCAAGTCTGAGTATTTCCACACAACTATCTCTGAGGTTTGCAGAGAATGATCTGGAAAAGAAAAAATATTCAGTGAGCAGCAGTTCTGTGGTCAAATATGCCTCATTGATGCCAGAGGTCAGAAAAGAGTAGGCTAACAATCAGGGTCTGCAGAAGAGCATCTCTGATCGTGCAAAGCATCAAACCTTGAACAGGTCAGTGACAGCAGCAGAAAACCACACCGAATGTCACCACAGCCTATCAGAGTTGACCATGTCCATCCACATATTACCACAGTGCATCAGAAGCCTGATGTTACATAATAATGAATAACTCATCCACAAAAAAAAATGTTATTTTTTTAAATAATGAAGAAGCAAAATACAGAAGATGCTGTTTCAGTGAGTCACTGTAGGTGTTGCCGACGGGCACATCTGTGACACAGTCAGTGTTTTTAAATGATGCTTAATGAAGAAAACAAAACAAAACAAATGGCCTTCAGTGCAGATTTCCTTCACCGAGCATATATGTATTGTGACTCATGGCTGGGGATAGCATATTGACATCAGCCACAGTATGATACTCTGTGCTTGTGGTCAGGATTTCAGTAAGACCACAGTGTCAACAACAACTGCCTGCAGCAAACACTTCTCCAAAGGTCACCACCGTACATGAGAAAGGTCGCCACTGTACAGCAGCAGCCTGCGGTTTGTTTTCATGCCTTTACATAATAGTTTATTATGTGAAATATTATAGCATTCAGGGAAAACAAATCCTGGTCTGCTAAATGCAAAGAATACCCTGAAGCTCTGCAGAAGAGAGTCCAGTGACAGTCACATGTAAATAACTCATTCACAAACCCTCCTGCATCTAACTTCATCTCAGAGTTTGTCCCACATTCTCAGACATATGTTCTTTTTCATGTCAGTAAACCGCAACAAAAAGAGTTTTATCTTCATATATTCTTTATATAAAAATATAGCTTTTCAAATCTGATTTGCAGATCTCACACAGGTTCACCGTTTTATGCTACATTAGCCTGCCTACAGTTGCATCTGCAAGCAGCTTGGCAACCCACCTCGATCTCAGCTGTTCCTCTTCAGTGTCTCGTCAGTGTCAGTGAATAATTGTCTTCATTGTTTATTACATAGGTCATAAGTGTGATGTTTATTAGCCCTGTGACAGGCTCATGACTTGTCCCAGGTATGGCTTACATAACAGTTTGAAGCTAATGAGAAATTACTATGATAATGGTATAAGACAAGAGCATCGAATAACTACGATACTGTATGTTAAAAACTCAAGTGACAGTATCGAGCTTAAACTACTCGTGATAGTCGCCTTGAAGGAGATGCAAAGGTCTGTGACAACCACCAGCTGAGATGTGCAGTCTTTGCGGTTCTGGCCTGGTGCCACTGCCATATGCAACGTTATTTTTAATATATGGCATCATTTATCACAGGTGATTTTTTTAACCTGACCTCCTCCTCTGCTTTGTAAATGGCAATGTTCCCTTCTATAAATCCAGCCTTCATCTTGTTATGCTGCCATAAACCTGATTATGAAATTGTACATGGCAATAACAAAATAGCTGCCAGGGTTGGAACCTTTTCAATAAACATAAATTGTGAAAAAATAAATAAATAAATGCCACTGGTCTGTGTCCAACCCCTGATCTGTGTACATTAAATAAAGTAAAGCTTTTAAAATCTGATTATTTTACAAACACAGTCTTTAGAAAGCTACTAATTTGAATGGGAGTACATGTAACTTAATGTGTGTTATTCATTCGTCTCTGACCCTGAAGTCAGTTTATTTCAGAGCCCCTCCACACACACACATTCATCTCCATTAGAGTCAGTGAGGGGTCTGCCAAGCCCTTCGCACCTCTGTCAGTCCCCATACTTTGGATGACATTGAGCCCAGCAGTAGTCGAAGAGCTACAGGGGAGGTGAGGGTGACTCAGTGGGAGTCCTTGTGGTGTTGGACTCCTGTAACTGCATCAACTGCTACTACCTTTATGACTACAACTACTGCTTCCTCTGCTACTTCTGCTGTCCTGTGATTTGTCTTCTCTTACTGCTACAACTGCTGTACATCCCTGCTATACTACTACCACTGCATGAATAAATAGCTTTGCACTTTCACTAGCTGTAGAGATGGTTGCAAAGTGTAAAGGGGAGGCAGCTCCCCCTCCTCTTTACCCTTTCATCCACCATTGCCCATCAGACCCAAAGTCATCCAGGAAAGTGGAGGCCACAATTTTATTGGCACTTATGACCCACAGCAGACCTGCAGTGATCAACAGGGGGATGGACACTCCGACATGGCATGGCCAAGGAGGCCAGTGGACCATGGTAGCTTCATTAACACCGGTACATTAACTTTAAATCCATGCAAAGCCACCCCCCAGCCCCTGGATATCAGGTGAGAGGCCTCAGCTACAGCTTGTGAGGGTCAATCTGCAATAAAAGGCATCCGTTTTCACAGCCTGCGGCAGAGAGATTGGAGACCTCCCACTCCTATTTGAGCCATTAACTTCACCCTTTCATGGCAGACAGAGGGACTTGTGACTGAGCTCCCATAATCCCTGGCATTACCTTCACCTGACCTTCATATGCCCAAGGAAAGAGCAAGGATGTATGAAAAGATGAGTCTGCTGAAAAGAAGCTGCAGCTGTTGAAAGAACATTAGTAAAAGAGATATAGAGGGAGTATGTGTGATTTCCAAATTTGTGTTTTGGAAGGAAGTTACTGTGTTTCTGAAGGTCATACTGTAGCTTAATACATACAAGAAATTACCCCCGATATCTCTAGGTCTGTTCAGAGGACGTGGGCTTAACAAACAGCCACTGCATTTGTACTGGTCAAAGTTAGGATTATGGTTAAGTGTTACATAATGACTAAATGAGTTAAAACTGAATAGAAGTGCTCCCACAGTTTCACACTGTGCTGCTTTATCTAGTAATCATTATTCAGTATCTGCCCACGGGCCACACTTTAAGATAGTGGGGAAGTTCTGAAGGCTGTCAAAGTACAGCAATGGCTTTCTCTGAAAACTTTCAATAAATCTTTCAGCCCTAATGAAGACAATACCAGTCAGGTAGCTGTTTGGTTCACTGAAAATTAACTGTGGTCCATTTGGCCAGTCAGTGCAGAATGTTTGTACTGCTGAGAAAGCTGATATTTGAACTCTAGTTCAGCTCAATCAGCTTTCTTCTAAGCACACTCATTTGTTCATCACATGAAAACCTAAAAACAAACCCACCAAGCACTACTAATGCAGAGACATACAGGAAACCAAGTGATACATGCATGTAACTAAAGAGTTTCAGTTTATGTTCACAGAGAAAGAACATTAAACTTTTAATAATTTTAAATAATTTTTAAATTTTCTCTGCATCTGCCTCAGATTATCGCTACTGTCACTACACAAATCTCAGATATATAAGTTCTCCTGATAAGGGACACCAAGTCCCTGGTCTTTAAAGAAAAACGCTTGTTGCACAGTCGAGTTTGCCTCATCCAAGCATTGCTTTCTCGGACAGCTTGTTCTTAACAGACAATAGGTTTTACATTTCTGGTTGGGGGTGCTCTTGCAGTGTGGCCTGCAAAGCCAGCTTCCTCTCACTTAAGATGAGCTGCTCCTTTCTTTGTGGAAATGGGAAAGCTCTCTGAGGACCAGCTGGGCTCAGCTGCCTTTGTAGGAAATCAACCAGCCATATACCAAGGAGGTTAATGTTATTCGATTCAGTACTTCCCTTTCCATACTTTGCTTCAGCATCTCATGTAAGGGTGGCTATTTGTACCCTATTATTTTTTTAATATAATGTAATAGTGGCTGGGTTTGAATCCACCAGCTGCACCAGCTGGCCAGGACCTGTGTGTGGATGTTTGCTTCCTCACACAGTCCAAAGACATGCAG
>NW_005187472.1:2910978-2916277 GCF_000239375.1 Pundamilia nyererei
CCCCCCCCCAAGTCAGATTTTCCTAAGAATATTGTTTTTCAGAAGCTTGAAAAACTGCTTTTATGTAACAAATTTGTTGCATCATTTGAGTCACAGCAGTGCATAGCAATTCACTGAGCTACAGTACAATGTGTGTGCAATTGACAGAAGAGACGATGGCAAAAAGAGCAGAGCCACGGCACCCCCTGCAGGAGACAAGAGGAGAGGATTCATTTCAACCTCCTGTTAGCTTGTGCTGTAAAAATGTGTTTATCCTGGCATTAAAGATAATAAAAGCTAAAACAATAATTTGATCATGTAAGACAACAGAAAAAGGTCTGCATGTGCATAATGCCTTTAAACTGATACTTAACCTGCCATCGTGCTCCTGTTAGAAACCTGGTCATCTACAGGCATTCTTTGTTACTGTTGTATTACACAATGAAAGATTTGCTGATTATCCTAATGTCGTAAGAGCCACACTCTGTGTTACAGTGTGATAGTACTGTGCTCCAGTTGTTATTAAGATAAATACGCTGCACAGTGAAGACAAAAATGCCTAGTTACAAGCACAGAAAGCGCCTTTTATTGCATAAAGCGATACACACTTAAATGCCGGCACATGCTGACATTTGGAACCTCTTTGACACATTTTCAAAATCCTGCTGTCGACTGAAAATCTAAAAACTTCAGTGATTTAAAAAGACTTGTTACTCTAAAAGTACTATGTGTTCCTTTGTCAGACTTATGCTAGTCTCTCCCATCATTGCGTCACTTTTTCATTGGTGCAACAAAGGCAAATATGCCTGTTAACTCCAGGAGGCACGTAGGATTCACTTCCAACTTGGAGCAGATCAAAATCACAGAGGGTGGCATTCTACACATACTCTGTAATACTCGTGCAATCAATCATCTTTCTTTACCTCTCCTTCTCTGTGTCTCTCTTACATGCCCATCATTTGCAACCCAGCTCTGGCTTTGCAGGAACTTCTTCCATGAAAAAGTATGAAAGGGTATTGTTTGAGCTAAGCACGATGAATGAGAGATTGAATGCACCGTGGGGAGCTTTTGCTTACAGTACATGGACTAGAATAGCATCCAGGGCTCAGTAAGGCAGCACTAAACCGTATGTGTGCGGCACAAAGAGGGGAGTGGGAGATTCAAAGTGAGAGGTAATGATTTTTCCTCCTAGTGAGACACTGCCCCATACAGTGCTGACTAATAGAGAAGAGGAGATAAGAGAAGAATAAAAGGAGGGAAAGGGGGGAAATCTTTTTCTCTTCTAATCAGTCCAACTTTTAACCAGTCTTAAAACGTCTTTTGACTGATACAGATTAGTGAATTAGTTTACTTAATTAGTTCAGCGGCTTCATACTGTGCAGCATTCAGTTTCATGACTCTTCAAATAGCTTTAAAAGCTATAAGAAGACAAATAATTCTTGACTTCCATGGCCATGAACCAGTGCATTGGTGCAGCAGGTTTAAGGCCACAGTGAGACGTTACAAACAGATTATAGTGAAGGACCCCAAAGTTTCCCATGTGAATGCACTGGGCAAACATCATTTTAAATGTTTTGAAGGGTCATATTTTAACCTTCTGTTTTCCTAAACTAAACTAAGCAGTTAGTAAAGACTTGACTTTTTCTACCAACAACTTCCCAGCTGCCTAAAGAGAGCTTTACCACACGTTAAAAGAATCACTCAACTTCTAATATCATAAGCAAAGATGCCAAAAGCCGTTATTTGCATTTCTCAGTAATGGCAGCAGGATATTTGAATCCAGGTTATCAACAGTTATTATCCATACTTTTACAAATAGGATGCAGGTTTATAACCAAACTAGCATATTACCAGTGGCTCCAGGACTCCTACTCTTACCTTTCAAAACAACATATTGTAGCTGCCAATTGAAAGGGAACTATGATCTTTGCATAATCTCACACATTCAAAAAGAAACTTGAGTTAAAAAAAAGCATTCATCAAAAGAAATTTCAGAATCTATCTTATGAGCTACAAATTAATTAAAAAAGACTAAGGAATGAAGGCATTCGTGCTTTTCTGTGGTAACACATTTCAAGACCAGAATGTTAAAATTTCTGCAATTTGTATGAAACTAAGCAGTCTACATACTGAGGGGTCTGACACACTGACACTGTTGAATTTAAAATGTCTTTTGTAAAGAAGGAACAGGCTTTAATCAAGCTGTGTCATTCTGGAGGGTTTGCATGTTTACCCAGTATCTACCTGGAAGTCCTCTGTGTGCTGTTCCCAATATTGTCAGGTCAGGTTCTTCAGAAACTCAAAATTCTCGTAGGTGAGATGGAATATAAATGGATTATTAGAAAGCCTCAGTAATCAAAGACTTCTGCTTTTACCTTTCATAAATCTCAATGATGTGGTTTAAAAGTCTAATTTCCCTCCAATTGGGGGAACAGCACATAACTGTTTTTTTCTCTTGCACAATTTTATGTCATCTTGTCAGGTGCCACCCGCTGCAGATATGTATATGATGTCCTCTTCACCCCCATAGATAACTGCCCCATTTTGAAACCTACAAAGTCAACATTAGGAGTTTGGAGTGGTGGCAGAGGGGCATTTATCCGTTTCACTTTTTTTCTATTTGCTGATTTGTTTTGGTTTCATTCACACATGAGTTTTACTCACTGGTTAGGTTTCTCTTAGGGTTGGCGTAATAAGCAAATGCTTCAGCCAATACCTTTTGATTAGCCTTGTCTCATGCTTTCTTTCTTTATGGTAGATTTTTGTTCTGTTTTCACTGTTTGTTTGTTTGTTTTTTCACTGTTTTCACTGAGATTTGAATTTGAATGCTAATCAATAAAATCAAATCAAATCAAGTTTCTGTACTGAAAACTATTTGGTTAGGTTTAAAAACAATGTGCAAAGAAACATTCATAATATTAACTCTGCACATTATAAAAGACTGACTTAGGGGTGACAGAGCATTCTCATCTATGATGTAACCATCAAAAATACAGCTTTTGTACAAATGAGCCACTGCGACAAAACAGCAAAGTTACACACTTGTAAAAGAAGCTGTGCTCTTTTATTGAGCTCTCAAAGGATACTGACAACAACACCAATATCACTGGAGAAACGAGCCTCTTTTAGTAAGCAAATAGCATCTGATAGGACAAAAGTATTGAAATTTGATCTCAGGTGGTAAACTGCATGAAGGAAGCTCAAAACTATGTCTTTACTACCCAAAACTTGTATGACTTTATATTAACCTCCAAGGTGAGGAATGCTTTGGGCTTAGGCAGGATTCACCTCCCAGATGAATGTGCAAGGCCCTGTCTGCCTCAACCAGCCGTGCACCTTCGAGATCTCTGAGCTCGAAATCAATCCCACTTTAAATAGTGAGAGCAGCAGCTTGTATGTAGATTGTCTTTGTTGCGATTCATGGACTGCTTAAATTCCAGCACAGCCCCCTTTAACGCAACAATCTGACAACAATACAAAACATCAGTGCCAACATCCCAGCAACCCATTTCTCAGTGTCACGCTCTGTTTAAACTTGATTTGCAGCAACATCTTCCTCTTGATGTTCACATTTGATGCTGCAATCCAGGGTTATTTCTCCCTAACTATAATCTATAGTCAAACTTTAATGCAACAAATGCACTCACTAAGCACCTGTGGTTGCTCCTCTCTGCTGGCTCTTCTCCATAGTGAAGCGTCAGCTAGTAGAACAAACTTTCCAGTATTAGAACCCACTCTGGCAGCATTAATGACGTCTCGGTTCCTTTAAATAATACTTTCTACAACAGTGGATGTGCATTCCATACAACTGAAATATTCGATGGCAGAGTGGAAAATCCACTGACTTCCCCAATAAGGTCTGAAACTTACACTGTCTTAAGATGAAAACCCACAAACAGAGACTACTACTAGTACTTACTCTCACCACTCTGCTCTTATACAACACCAAACAGAAAAACGTTCCCTCTAAGGAAGAAGAGAAAGAAAAAGGAGCACACACATAAAAAAATCTCTTAAAACATTTTGTTATCTCAGTTGTCCCTTCACCAAATCACTGAAGAACTACAGGAAAGAATATTGGAATCTTATGTTGCAGGTTTGTCAGAGAAAATCAAGCAAGACATTCCCAGTGCACTTCAGACCCAGCAACACCCTTTGACAAAATCTAGTTCATCACAGGGGCAAAACTCCCAAACACAACCCTAACAACACAGTGAATGCTGTGCAGTGAGATGTTTCTACATGGGAGAAACAAAACAGCAACTCCAGAAACTCATGGCATGAGATGTGATGGCTAACCCAAGTGGGTCGCAGATTGGATGTCCATTGTAAGCCCATGGTCACTTGGAACCCCCATAGCCCAAATAAAACCCATGTGGGGCCCACATACACGTGTCTGCTGGGTGAAAACCTACACATTCGTCTGGCACTAATAACCATTATTTGCATCATGCTCTCAGTAGGAGATAAAGTCAGCTTTATACTCATAACAAACACGTCAAAGTTAAACGTGTGAAACAGAAATACGTTTGAATGCTTTCAATGCCGTTGCTTTCTTTTGTTTGTATTTTTATACAGCATGCCAGTGGGGGTTACAGTGAGACTGAAAAGGCTGTAACCTTGGGGAGCCAGAAGTGGCAATGACAAAAGCTCAAAGAAAAACAAAAAAGAATGGCTCCAGTAAAAGAGTGACTGAGGCAGCTCGGGGAACTGGGAGATTTAGAAGCTCTTTGATCACTCATAAAGGTGTAGCTATCTAAGTAACTCAGCAAGACAGCTTTTAAAAAATCTGTGACTTTGACAGACATTTCAAGTGATGTGAACAAAGGCTGTATCTATTTCCATACCGCAAAATAACTCCCTGAATTACACGGTAAACACACCAGACAATAATCCGCACATTGCTTTGGGAGTTCCTTTACACTTGTTCAAAGCTGTTATTATTATTTTTGACCAGTGAGGCTGGCTGCCACTTTCTAAAGTTGCGGCTGCATAATTTTAAATGCATTAAAGGAGAGTTGTGTCAATGTGAAAGTCATTAATATTTAGTCTTAATAAAAATAGTAAAATAGACTTGTTATACTAAACTTTGGTCCAGAGTGGACCCAGGGACAGATCATATAATAATAGTGGATTGCATTTATATAGTACTTTTCTAGACCCTCAAAGCACTTTACAATTCCACTATTCATTCACACACTGGTGGAGGCAGCTACAGTTGTAGCCACAGCTGCCCTGGGGCAGACTGACAGAAGCGAGGCGTCGTTGCCCACCTCTCAATTTTAAATACACGTAGACATTGAGGGCTAGCAGGAGGGAC
>NW_005187472.1:2918291-2925277 GCF_000239375.1 Pundamilia nyererei
GTAAAGTCTTCGTTTCTGTTGCATGATTCCCAGTTTGACTTTGTCCTGTTGTATTTTTTGGTCCTCTGTCTCTTGTGCCTTGTCTTACTTCCTTTGTTAATGTCTTGATAAGTTTCAGCTTTGCCCTGTTAACCTGGTGTTTCTGGTCTCTCTGATTAGCTCCTATGTCTATTAAAAGTTTCAGTTTGCATCGGTTCTTTGTTGAGTCATGCTGTGTTCCTGTTGTCCTCCCTACTGTGGCCGATTACTGTCTAGTTTATTTTCTGTTTAAAGAGTTGATCTCTGAAGTCTGGATTTGCAAATCTGCTACCTGCAAGTCATAAAGACAGCAGACAACACCTTTGCAGGTGTTTGTAACACTGATAATCTTTAAACTGTTTTCAATAGTAGAAGTGTTCAAAGCCAGCATTACAAATAAGAATTTACTTGAACTGTTATATAATGTGGAAACAATCTGGATTAACAAGGCTAGAAAGAAAAATGACAAAACTGCATTGAATGTATTGCACTCTTTGTCCCGGGCATAACATGTATGTTATGCTACTCATGATTAGAGGAAAAGATAAGGCAAGGCCTTCAGTCATCCCCATTCTTTAAAAAAATAAAGTCACAATAGAGCCTTTTCTCAAAAGACAAACCTGAACTGTAAATAAGGAAATAAAGATAACAGCATGCATTGGTAGCTACTGACCCATCATTCACACAGCTGTGATAGTCCAAAGATTCTGGACTTTTTTAATGAATCCGCTTTGCAAACACATCAATTTGATATTCAAAATGAAATAACTTAATAAGACTAAAAAAGAATGTGTATTATGAAATGGCCACCCATTAAACCTCCAGGATATTATTATTATTATTAACAACAACAACAGCTAGAAAAACTTCTTTGACAAATCAGTCTCCACAACGCTGAGTAAAGTAAGAAAATGTACTGAACAAGAATGTGTCACGTTTTGGTTAACGGACTCAGGCGCAGACCGGGAATCTTTACAGAGTTAACAATCAGTTTATTCACACAACGACACCAGGTGATGCTATTTACAACGTGCTGGAGGGAGGGGAGGAGGGTCCAGGGTATGTGAGGGGAAAGACGGGAATCAGACGCACTCCAAAGGCTCTCTCTCTTCACTCCCCACACTGGGGAAACACAAATCCACTCACTCGTCCACGGGATGACAGGCAGGCAGGGAAAGGTCCGGGAAAGATCTGTACACAGAAACTTTAGTTAGAGGCGAACAGAAGGAAAGAACTCACAGATTCTGATTCTCAAACTACTGAGCGACTGACGCTGATAGGTCAACGATCCAGCGACAAGGGACACAGTGCTGCTGTCTTAAATCGGCCTTGTGATCATCCCAATAGGCAGCAGGTGCGTGGGCCAGGGGCGGGAGCCCATAATGAGCACCGCCCCGGCAGGTGAGAGAGAGAGAGAAAGAGAGAAAAAAACATGTTGCCTAATACAGGATCAGCTGGTGAGGCACAGGGACCATGACAGAATGGGTTTAATGAGTCTCCACATGTCCTGGTACTATATGGGCTGAAGCTGGAAACATGTTGGAACTGATGGCCTTATAAAATAATTGCAAATGTAAGTTTATAAAATATAACACAACAGCACATCTGGATAATTTGAACAGATGTCTGGTGCATGAGAAGAAAAATGACCCAGAAACATTTTCAGTTCTATTCTTCCTGCCCTCCGTCTCCTTCAGTCTCTCTCATTATGTATTTTATATGTGAACTATTATTTGTTTTATTTAATTCCTATTTTATTTTGAAGGTCGGGTTCCTCAGCTGTCTTGTGTTGTTACTTCCTACATTTGTTTATTGTCCCTCGTTACTCCCCACTCTCTTTGGTTCCACCTATCCCCAGTTTATTTTCTGTGTATTTAAAGTCCTGTTTGTTGTTCTTCTTCTTGTCAGTCAGTCTGTGTGTCACCATGTGGTCTCTGTAGTTGTCATTCGTGTTTTCTTCTGCTTTGCTTCTACTGTTTTATTTCTAGGTAAGTATTAGCTTTCATTAAAACTGAGCTCTGTATTTAGATCCTCAATATGATCAAATATCAAATGACAGTGGAAAAGACAATTACAGCATGTTTTTGTTCTCAAAGTGTCATTTTGGTGTTTTGTCTATGCCTCTAGCATCTCAGCGATTTGCATACGGTGGCCTTGATACAACAGTCGTGGCAATATGAGACACCAAGAGCACAAAGGCTGTGTCAGAAGGAATAGCTGTGGCATAAACTAGGATGTGGGCTGTGTAGGAGGGTTTCTGTTGTTGTTTTTTGGTGTTTGGTGAGTTTTAGGCACCAAAGCTTCTTCCCTCAGTTTTAGAAAAGGTCATACTTCACTGCATCAGTACTGTTGTCTGGCCATTTGGCTGCAGCAGACACAGATTTTGAACAAACAACTGATGTGAACTTGTTTATCATTTCTAGTGGCATTTCCATCCAGTAAATCCAAATCATACAGTGACTTCTTTTTTGTCTTTATCATTTGGTGTTACTATGCGCTTTCCTCTTGATTTGTATATATTCCTCCTGTCTGTAATTTATTCCTGCTGTCTTAATATTTATATTTTATTCCCGCACAGTTGGTGAGGAGCACCCGCAATTTTATTATACAAAACTATAAAGTGTATTCTGTTGTATTCTATTTTATTAAGAACAGATTGTTCCAATGTTTTAATTTTTCTGAGAATTCAGCTGAAACCAGTGAGAGATAAGCTAGTAAGCTGTTGATCAGATGAGTAAATGGTGAGTGAACGACCCCTTTCACAGTATTTTTCCCACCATTCTCTGGTTTCCCTGGGGGCATCAGTTAATTCCTTTTTGTGAAAGCTGGTGTGGGTACAAGGTGCTTTTAGTTCTGCAGTTTGATGCAACGGGCTATGACATCAGTGAGGCAGGTCTGTCACACTCTACTTTATTTCCACCTTGTGAAGAAGAAGTGTATTTGATCCCGAACGTCAGTCTTTTCCTAGCCAAGAAGTTTTTAGTGCCTAGACCTACAGTGGTTAAATAATAGACCTGTTTTGGCATTAAGGCACAAATACCAAAGGGCAAATGGGGAGGTGGAGATGGACAACATCCAACAAAACAATAAATAATGCTGTGGCATGAACTTTAACATTATTTAATAATTCACTTTTTAAAGTTTAGTTAAAAGTTTACGGTTTATGCTACGGTTCGGATACACAATCCACCTTAGTTTTCCGATCACAAGGAGACCATCTGTGGACCTAAGATCCCGGCTTGGAGAGTAGGGGTGGTGTACTTCAACAATATAGTTGGGATCGATGCCTCATGAAGCCAGATTGATGGGAGGGAAGTTTGGATGGATTTTCAGGCAACTAACAGACACTATACACAGACATGAAAACATTTTGCCAACACAAAGCAAACGACACTAAACATCCACTAGAGCTTCAACTACACTGGAAACTTTGCAGTGATTTAGCAACGATAGAAAGTGGAGCAAATTCACCAACTTCAAGGGACAACGGGTGAGATCATCACTATCGATGTGAAGTGGGTAGGACCCAAAATAAACTGTTCTCCATTTCTTCTCCACCGGCAAGCAATTGAAGCAACTACCATGAAGATACTATTGACTGACATATGACCTTTTAGTAAATACATAAGAGTGTTACCCAGGCAACCAGGGCCTGGAATGTCTTCAAGAAACCAGCCGCCAGTTTTGAAGCAATGCATGATGGGAAAATTGCTTCCAATGTGGAGACAGCTTTATCCGCTCTTATGCTCTTTGCTCAGTGAGTATGACTGATCAGCTGAGCGGTGATACCATGACCATGTGATTCTTTGGCTTGTAAGTGTAATAAAAATCCAAAATGATTTGGACTGAGCCACAAACTTCAGATGACCATCTTTGTGTTATCGGCAGGTAGAGTCTTCACAGCCTTCCTGTTAATCATCCTCTGAAACTGCAAATGGGAACCTCGTCAGACATGGAGGCACATCAACTGGCCTTTTTGTTCTGTCTCCGCTAACCAAGGAGACCTGGGCATCAAAGTTGGTCTCTCTGCAAAGTTCACATTTGCATTTTGTATGGCAGGGGCCACTTTCCTTTCCCAATTCCCACTGCTCTTCTGAGAGTCGGAGGGGAAAAGTGTGCACCAAATAAATGAGCTGTTTGGTAAGAACATTAAATTAAAACACATTATGTTTCACTTACATATGCTTCTCTGCAACAACAAAATGTGACTGAGCTCATTGTTAACATGATGAAGAATGTTGGAAACGAAATAGATCTTCCCTGAAACCCCTGATCACCTTTTAAATTTCAGAGCAAGGACAGAGTCATCAAGAATGGAAATTCATTCATCCTTGTATTTTTCCACCATTAGGGATACAATTCTAGCACACGGGTGAATATAATAATGACATATTATTGAAAAACATAGCAGGCTTCGGCTTCACTGCTCCCAGAGAGTGTCTGGAGATTAGAAAAATGGGTCACAGACAATTTGCTCAAAAACAAAAAGAGATAAAACTGTGCAGTTTGCAGGTTAAGCAAGTGAGCCAAGAATCTGCCACTCCTTTTTGTTCTCTCATACCACACTGAGAATTTTATTCCCATCGCTCTGGCAGATGAAATACTGGGTGAAATATTGCAGGACTTCGGTAAGACAGGTGGCTCATTATCCACATCATCAACAAAGAGGGAGAGAGGAAAAACGACCACCGAGGTTTTTGCAACACCTCTTCCTCCTCAGAGGTTTCTTAATGTATGTAATTAGAAACAAGGACAGAATAAGGAAATGCTAATGAGGCATCTCTTTTGGTTTTTTGATGTCTTTATGCTTATAGCAATGCTTTTTGCATTGTACAGTTAAAGGTTTGAAAGGTAAGGAAAAGGTCATCCTCGAAGATTTCTGGATACTATAAGCTCAGTTTTTCAAAATGTCAACGTGCTGAACACTCCCTGCTGGTGGACGCCTAGTTTCTTTATTAAGTGGGAGAAAACAAGTGAGGATGAATTGCTTTGGAGAGATATGAAACTGTTGGGAATATTTGTGATGAATGAGCAATGATCCCTATGTAAATGGCAAGGACATTAATAAGGCGAGTGGGGTTTGGTAAAGGAAATGTGGGTTTTCATCTTGGTGATTTGAGTTAACCCAGTTACAGCCTGGTGCTTGAGGAATTATGTAGTTAGTGTTGCCACCGGAAAGTGTTTGATAATGAGGAAACTGCAGAACAGAGACTCGTGTAAAAGAAAGGAAAGTAAGGCTCCTCTGACGCGAGGTTAATCAACTACAGCTGCCCTCACATTATGAACTCTAAATCACACCCAGCTGTTAAACAGTGTTTAGCAATATACATAAAGTTGTACATTTTGCTGCATAATAGAAATAACCAAACATGTCTCAGACTGTTTTTAAATAACCGAGCCTGTATGTGAGCACTTATGGACACCCCGGTGCTATTACACTGTAGATGACTATAATCCTCCCAGACGTTTCTGGCTGAATTAAAATACTTATGCATGCAGAATCAGCTCTGTCCTAGAATGCTTTGGCTTTTTTCAAAATAGGCTTATTCACTTTCTTGAACAGAGTTAGCTTATCGGCTCAGCCTTTTAAAAATGAAGCTACAGCCAGCAGATGATTAATTTGTTTTAACTTAAAGGCTTCAAACAGAGGAAACAGCTAGCATAGCATCTCTAAAGTTGGAATGTTAGAATGTCATATTTTTCTGATGCTGATGACTTTCCTAAATATTAAAATTTCCTTATATGGTATGTCCTTTGGATTAAAGAGCATATTTTGTTAAACTTGGCATAATTCATCCAACCGGATCCACAATCCTCCTTCTCTTTGTCCGGCTGCTCGTTTAGGAGTCGCCACAACGGATCATCTACCTCAGCGGTCCCCAACCCCATGGCCACGGACCAGGTCGTTTGGTGTGACAGTTGAGGCTCGGATGTGAAATTTATGGTTTTCCGGGTTTTTTATCGTTAACTCGGTTTCCCTGGGTCTTTTCCCGTGCTGTAGCTGTGTGTCTTATTTTGAAAGAAATATTTACGCGTTACCATAGCGACCAGAGAGCATTTAAGGGGCAGAGAGGAGGATGTTACTCCCAATGTTGTTGGTGCATTTCAGGAGGACGCTGCTAATAAAGTCACACAATTACACAGTGTTTTGGCGTTTATTATTATATTTACAAAATACCACAGTTTTTGTCAAAGTCATAACATTTTTATTTTGTTGTATTTATCTGTGACACCTTAAAGGCCGGTCCGTGAAGATATTGTCTGACATTAAACGAGACTGTGGTGCAAAAAAGGTTGGGGACCGCTGATCTACCTCCATCTCAGTTTGTCACTGATCTCTTCTTCTTCTCCCATCACACCAACCCTCTGCATCTCTTACTCACCTTCTTTCCAATCATCCTCTTTATCTTCTGCCTAGCAGCTAAATCTTCAACATCTCCAAACGAACTCAGCTTTGCCTTTTCTGACTTTGTGCCCAAACCACTCAACCCGAGGCTTCTTTCCAATATACTCATTTCTGATCCAGTCTGTTCTGGTCTGTTTAAAGTTATCCACCCTCACTACCTCTGCTCTTTGCATCTTTACTGTTACACAGGTCCGTCTCTCTCACCCACATGCTTGTTCTGCTTCTAATGACTTTCATTCCTTTTCTCTCGAGAGCATACCTCCACGTCTCCAGGCTCTCTGGATGCAAACATCATAGTCCACGGTGACTCCGCTACTCTCTCTTGGCTCTTGGTGAAGGCGGTCACACTTTTCTCCTCTCCTCCTTCCCCTTATCCTCCCTGCTTAGCATCTTGTGTCCTTGTCCTGTCTCGTGTGTATTACTTTCCCTCGAACAGTCTCTCACTGTCGTTCTCTAAAACCTAAAAGAGAATTATGGATTTGATCAACTGGTCTCTGAATGCTATTGACACCCTTTTCTCAATGAGAAGTCTGGGCTCGGGAAAGCCCGAGTGCCCTGGAGG